>NW_023502204.1:0-127670 GCF_013396075.1 Fusarium subglutinans
ATAAATATTTTATCTTAAAGCTTTAAAAGTAAAATAATTACCTTTTACTTTTATTTATATACTTTAATAATCTTATATAAGTTAAATTAGTAGCCTTAAACTACTAGCTACTTTTAATATAGTAATTTAACCTAGTAAAAGTTACCTTTTTTTAATACTAAAAATAGCTAAAAGTTTTAGCCTTTTATTTTATTTATAACTAAAGGCTTTTAAGCTAAAAGGTTAACTTCTTAAGGAAAATAGCTAATAATAATATAGGTTAAATACTTAGTATTATTTATAATTTTAAGACTATTTAGGTAAATATAATTCTATAAAGTAAGGAAAAGTCTAGTAATATAGCCTAAAGAGAAGGTTTAAAAAGGCCTTTATTAATTATATAAGGTAGTTAGAATATAGATAAAATTATAAAAAATATAATAAAAAACACACTATGTCCCCTCGGAGAGGAACTTAATCAAGAGAGTCCCTACCTTATGTATTTTAGGTAGTACTTACCTGTCTAACCGTACAGCACGCACGTATGTACCTGCCTATCTATATGTACCTTCCATGGTGGGAGCCGCCGTATGTATATTCTTAGGAAAGAGGTAAGGTCGGTATACATTCAAATTTCAATGCACCTTCCATTTCAAAACCCCGTGCAAGGTAACGTGATGTGGACCATGATGTGGAGAACCTTGATCAGCTTCCCCATCCTGGAATAGCATCACATCGTCTCCGTAACAAACGCCAACCTCAACGGTGAGTGCAACTTCATCGGTTCACCTGCTGGTCCTGGACCTCAAACCTTCCAGACTTCACCTCGGAAGGATAAACAAAGTTTATGATCCTGTTTAAGCTCGAGACTCATCTGCCGAGATCAGGCACGCTAGGGACCAACAGGCACGCGCCAGCAAGCCTCGGGGTGGTGTAACGTTCAATCCTTTTTGACTGATACCATGTTCTCAAACGGATAACTTAAGCTTCATTCAGGTGCCAAGAGCAAGTATGACTTTGACCGTCGTCGGTGGCAGACCGTATTGAGTCTAGAGATGCTACAATACCTGCTGTTTCAGTGCCCCTACGCCGAGCAGCACATGTACTGTGCCATGCTGCCCTGCAATCCCCTCCAAACCGTTTTCTTAGGAACCAATCGTGGCTTTCGAGAATGGCTATCCTGGCTCCGGAGGTGATCCCAATACGTCCCGGCGCCGTGCGATCTTCGCGACGATCGTATAACTTGACAAGCCAATCGCATTAAAGCTTTTGCGGACAGGCTGTTGAGTTTATGTTCTGCGATTTGTGCGAGGGCAGGCAAGCTGTCATAATTTATCTATTCATGTACGATCCAATAAACCTCCGGCCCACGACTGATGTCTAACCAGCACAAGGCGAAGAAATAGCATCTCCTAAACAATGAGGTGTGGGTCGCCCATCTCTTACTTATCAACGCACACACATATACATATGCGTGTCTTTGCACTCATGAGGCGTCTAGACATCTATCCCAAGATCTTGTTGGACCGACCAAGACCCAGGCACTCGGGCCTGGACTGCCCGTCGACGCCACGGGCCTCCCGTCCTCTGTACCCGCCCAAGCCGCGTCACAGTCAGAAATCCTAGTGATATGAGTGGGCTTATGCCCCCCTTTCAGGATTGCTGGAAATCCAGGAAACAAACATGGCACAACACCACGACAAGCAGGCAGGCAAGGCATTCCTTACCACAGTCAACAACCCCACATTGGCTGCCGAACACACAATGAATGCCGGGAGCCTATGGTCCCTACCTACGGACACAATTGCGAGGTCGCTCGGTTCAGCCTCGAAGCACAGACGGGTAATGACAATTGTACGACCATGACCACTTACTTAAAACTCTACCGTGCAGTCTGGGTGCCTGGGATAGTGACGCTTACAGAACTGGACGCCGATCCACAACCCTGTACTGAGGTGTAATTACTTGCTTGAAAGGTGACGGTAGCGAACCAAGGATTACGTTTGATTCATGGCATATCTGCAACTTGCAGATGCCTTTGTCAGTGGCGGGTGCCGTAGCCGCTCTAGCGCTGCCCCTAGCCACAACAACTATGGAGATGGCACCCGTCAAATATCGAGGCTGGACTGTGTCAGCCAGAGGCAAAGCCAAAGAGGAGCGTAACGGCACCTACCAGCGCTGAGCATCCGTCATTCTTGAACTCTAATAGCACCACAAGCCCGAAACCCATCGGCCTGGGTCAGAGCGCTCCAATCTCGTGATCCCCTCACAAGCAGTGGTGAGAGACTATGTGAGTGGCTTCTTACTTTTACAACGTTCACAACCACAACTACAACCAGAGTCGGCAATCTAGCGCCAAGCCACAGAGGCTTACCAACGTTGAGGAAATGCAGATCCAGTTAGGGATAAAATTTTATGCCCATGTCGAAAATTGTGGTCTGGCCTGTTCAGGACAGGGTACTGTCAAGCATGACCACAAACTCATATATGTCTGCTTTCGTGTCGGTATGTATGCGTGTGTAAAGGTAGATGCATATGCAATGATACCCCAGGCTCCGGTCTGGTCCTCGCATAGGACAATCCCATTCATCGCACGTTCTCTCTCAACCGCCTTGACTCCATCGTCCATACAAACAACGAATGTACATAAAAAGGGACATGCAGATGGGGGTGGAAGCGGCGACAACTAGCTGACACTCCACACTCCACATCGAAAAGGCTGCCAAATCGCACACGCCATGGTGTGTCAACAACCATGGACCTGGTCAACTTTCTCTGCTTCTCCAACTGGGTTCCTAAATTGAGAACTAAGAGCCATGGGCGCCAGGTCTTGGCCTCTTGTTGAGTCCCTGCTCCATGTCGATAACCACCCCTGATCCAGGAAGCGGCCATATCCCAGCAACCACCACGAGCCTGTCAAAGCTGTTGATGAGTGTTTTGGGATTGGTGACGTTTCTCTTGTCCTGAACGATACGACGCTAGGTTCTCTCAAGCCAGGCCATTTGTTTCTTCATCTTGCCCCATCCTTCATTCCCCCTGGCTTCTTGATCGCCCTGTGTACCCTGCTCAAGCTCGCATGCCTGAGCCCTTCAGGTTTAGACTGCCCGTCAGGTTGTTTCCTCCACACCTCGAGGCAAAGAAGCCTCTTGGAGAGGTACCTGGCTGTATTGCTTTAAAGAACCTGGTATCCCAGTCCACAACGCTTTGTTCCCACGTCGTTGTCTGTGGCTTGGATGAGTTGGTTTCACTAGTACTGAGACTTCTCCAGTTCAGCCCCGACCACTTTGAAATTCTCCGCTCAGACTGTTTATGGCCCTGTGTCTTCTGGCATTTCCTAACCTGGCTCCCTCGTCTGCGTTGCCCTACGGTTGAGTAGCCCCCACTACATGGGGTTTGGAACAGCCGTCAAGGCCAAACGCCGCCATTATATCTCTGATATACAAAAGGCTTGGGCGTCCCACCAACGGCAATTAACCCACGACTCATCGTTACTCTCTTGAACCACCATCTCCTTCTCTCCGTCACTATCTTCTTGTAATACGACCAGGCTTAGTCTTCAAGACTGTCTGCCTGATTTCGCTCTTTACTCACCAACGCTGCGGTTTCCTGAACTGTCTATTAGATCACCAACGTTGCGGACTGGACGATCGTTCAAGAGTTCCTTGACTTCACACTGCGTAATATCTCAAGGTACAATTCAACATTGATCAGTAATCGGGATTCGAATTGTCCTTCACACCGGGCAATAGATCACGATAACCGCTGCGCGGTTACTCCTCGCCCTGCTCGCTGTATTGTTATGGAAGATAGCCGTTCACTGTCAAATCAGTCTGAAACGAAACCACCACACTCAGCTCCTCAACTTCCCAATATGTCTATGCTTGCTACAGCATCTCCTTCTCCTCACCCTTCATCTTTCGGCATGCCCCGTCCATGGGAAACCGACCGATGTCCCGACTATTCACTTCGACCGAGGACCGAGAACGACAAAGTTGCACTTCCTTCAATTCGACAGGTACATTGCATCGATTCGACAAGCAATCCATTATGTTTAGCTAATATCTCATACAGGCATTCCCCGAATTACAGCTTCAGACCCAGCCGCCATCTACAGGGCCACCCTTGGGCGCACCGCCATTGCCCGCAGCATCTCCTCAATACATACACTCACCCAACTCTAGTAAAAGAAGGCGACTATCAATAGAGCGTGAAGTTGAAATGGAGAGAGTCCGTCAAGTACCACGCTTGTGCTACAGTCCGGATCGAGCTTCACCCAGACAGATTTCACCACATCTACCTATTCAAGGGGGGTCACAAGAGAATTGGGCCGCTCCCACAAGGACAAGCCCTTTTCTGACAAACGGCTCAAACTCCCACTCAGTCTCAATGGAAGTTAGTGAGCGAGCAGAATCTCGTTCGACGCTACCCAGTCTTCCTCCACCACGTTCTTTAGACCGGGAACTACCCGTGGGCCGTGGTACAGTACCTGCAGACGGCTATCGACCACCTCAGCAGTCGATGTCACATTCACGAACCCCCATATCTGAGCCTGGCGTCTCACCATACCGTGAAAACGGTTATGGGTATCCTTACCACCACCCAACACGATATCAGTCACTATCCACTGGATCAGCTCACTCGTATGACCGGACACCTTTTACCCCAGGCACATATAACACGCCTTACCAAGATTTCGTTCGATTTGGGGACATGAGCTCTGCCAGTCTTAGCGGTGATAACAAACAACGGAAGCGAAGAGGAAACTTGCCCAAGGAGACTACAGATAAGCTCAGGGCGTGGTTCGTCGCACACCTTCAACACCCATACCCTACCGAGGACGAAAAGCAAGATCTCATGCGGCAGACTGGACTGCAGATGAGTAAGTTTGGCCGGACTAAACCAAGGACGGAGAAGCCTAGTCAAGACTGGAAACTAACATGTCCACCAACAGATCAAATCTCAAACTGGTTCATCAATGCTCGACGTCGCCAATTGCCAGCCATGATCAACAACGCTCGCGCCGAAACTGACGCCATGACGGGCGCTCGAGGCGGTGACCTAAAGGTCCTCGCCACAACAGAACGGGGTGACTTTGACCACTCCAAACGAGAGCCCGCCGGACCCTTGAGTGATGGTGAGGGCGCCACTTATGACGAGGAACTTGAGGCGTTGAGCCAGCGAAGGCCTGGCACCATTGGTAGGGGCAGCGTCTAAACTCAGGTACTATGAAGATCTGCATTGGCCATTATTTGAATGATCTTGTTTTTTCGGAGCGATACCCTTTTTCGGGCTTGGTATGGGAATAGCGCATTTTATGTTCTTGCTACTGTTTGTTCTTGATGTTTGAGGTTTTAGCCTCTGAACGCGTTTATTAGCGGCGGGATATCCCTTGGGTATTTGTGCTATCTAAAGTGGGAATATTGGTTCTCCCCTTTGGCTAGCCATTGAACCTTTGAGGAGGAACAAAAAGCATGGAGGACGGTCATCAACATTTCAACGAAGAAAACGCGATATATACGATAACAGCGTTTGCATGGAGGATAAAGAGAGGATGGGTCTCCCGGATGAGCATTGGACTCAAAGAAGATTAGACACCTCGCGGACAATCTACGATAATCTAGGGGCTCATGATGACTTTGGCAAAAGGTGAACCAGACGCCTTCCTTGTCAACTCATACCAAATCAAATCAAATCAAATCAAATTACAAGAAAAGGAAAACTTTGCCAATCAGGGATGAGCCAAATACAGACCACACGACTAGGAAGCGTCCGTCCGACAGTGACCTACCGTCTGTGCATGCATGGGTGGGTGTAAGTCCAGGCAGGACGGGCCACAGTTGGATTTTAGTTGATTCACCTATTAGGGACAGCTAACCATACTTGAAAGCTTTGATCTTAAGTGGAAATACCAAGTATCGGGAATTCCCCGACCCCCGGCCACCAATATAATAACATGAGGCAGCCAGTCTTACCCATAGCATCGCTAACGCTCACTCAATACTCGCTACAGAATCCCTATGTTTGGCAATGCAGATTTAGGGGAGCCCATGTGGAGTCAATGGAGAGGATGATCTTAGCCGGGGCTATCTAGAATGCCACCGGTCATGTATAGCGGCAACGGCTAACCTATGTTAGGGGCCACTGGTTTGATAGAACCAACTACCACCTCACTTCAAATCCGATCAGGTAGAGGGGGTCTGCCAAGTTTCAGGGAGGAAAGGAGACCATGTTCCGAGAAGGACCAAGTTGAGGTCCGTGTTGGTGATGTCTTTGAACAAAGAGCCAGTCGGCCGTTTCTGTCATCCTAAACTGGGCTACGGAGGATTTGACGACACTGACTCTGTTAATGCAAGACACACCCGACGGAGATTCTCCGGGGCTCGGAGGTCTGATGCAGCAGGAGAAGGCAAGGTAGGGTGTGGGTGGCATAGATACAAACATACCTAGCTACTTAGGGGGGGAGGCTGGATGGTTGCATAAAAGACGAGTTTTTCAATGACTTAGCAATGATGAGCACACATTCAATAGCAATTATGCATGGCGCCAAGAAGGGAATTTGAACGAGAGAGACAGTGAGAAGGAAAAGAAGGTAGTATCGGATATCCATAGCACGGAGAGGCACGTTGTCTACTCGTCGATAGCAGACAATAGTTCATGGTTGAAGATATGCAGCAACAGCACCACCAACAGCAACAGCACCACCAACAGCAACAGCAACGCCCACAGGTGCGCCTCTGCCGCTGCATGCACATCTAGACAACCTCATGAGGCGGCTGCCTTCCCAAAAGAGTAACTCATGGCTTGTGACGGTTTGCAGGCGATTATAATGCTGTCAGGGCCAGGTCAAGGGCGCTTGGATTGCGGCACTTGCAAATGCCATATCGGGCTTCTAGGAGCGCCCTGAGCCGTGAATGCCGCAAGGACATCCATCTCCTTGTACACAGTAAAGTTCAGTCGAACGATCTACGCATGCCGACCAGCTGGGAACAGGGATGCACAGCGGGCATGAAACATGTCAAGATTGACCGGTGAGGGGGTGTTTGCAGGCAAGGAGGACAGGGCGACAGGGAGACAGGGCCTCTTGTGACCGGTCCAGGTGCCTAATACCCAATATGCAATATGCAAAAGGGCCTGAAAGTTGACTACTACCCCCAGGAGATGTGAGCAGACGGAAACAAGCATAAACCAAGCAACTTGGACAAGACGGCAGATGCACTGTCCACCAAGAGTGGTAATGATACCAACCAGACTATGCATACATAGATCAAGTAGCCATGTTTTGCCGAGCTTCCACATGAATCAGTTAAACACACCGGACCGATTTGACGTCCTTTTCTGTGTCAATTGACAGCCAGCAAGTCACTACTTGTCTTCGATATTCGTTGGAGGCTATGCAAAGCTACCACAATCAGGTGAATTATTTGCCTGTCCGTCTGTCTTCATGGTATGCTCTGGTCATCATAATGTGCAGCAGTCACTCTGTCTGCCCCAGTATGTATTGTGTCGTGAAAGTCATTCGGGCATTGGCCTGTTTTAACAAATCTCACATGATAAAGACCCCATGCAACATTTGGCTGTACGGCTACGGCATGTCTGGTATCCGTTGCTAGTGTTGATATGTTATGGCGATTGCTGATGACCAAGACTCTTCAACATAAGTTCCCTCCGGAATTAAGAGTAATTGACACAAAACGGGCGTTCGCCGCGGCAAGATGCTGGTGGACCATGAGGGGCGCCAGCGACATCTGTGGCGGGCTTAGATGACAGCTAGGCTGAGAGGCGTACCCTTTTTCGTACATATGCTCGTTTGTGAGTACCACTAGGAGGCTAGTAGTCGTTATGGCTGCGTAGTGCAACCGCTCAGATAGACTCTTGAGGAAATTACTCTGGTCCAACTTGAAACTTGGCATGATACCCTAGGCCAAGGAATCTTTTGAGCAGCCTCAGCTGGTCCCTTTAAATTGCCTGTGCTGAACTAAGAAGCTCATTCTTGCACGTATGTTTCATTGACAGGCCGTTCGACGTGATGCCCTGTTTCGCTGGCCCAGAGCACCTAGGAGTGGCTCACCAAGTTTCCCTCTCTTTCATTTCCTTGTCCATGGCACTGGAGCAAACGAGCCGCGTGGCGTGGCTGAAAGACAAGACGTTCCTCAGAACATCCTTGATGCGCCCGCCAAGGCGACATGTGGGCATTGATAGGTGGTTGACAACTGAGTGTCTCAAAGGCAAGCTGATGACTGTGGGCCACAATTTAGCACTGCTCGGGTCCTTGAATAAGCTGGATGATGTTGAACGGAGTTTCCTTCGTCTCTTGGATTCCGTAGTAAAACAAAGTGGCAACTCGCAAGTTGCCGCAAAGACGGCGAGCTACAATACCCTTGATTGATACCTTTTTTTTTTCCGGATCCGCTGAACCGAAACAGAGCGTTGGCATGCGAGCACTCTCATTGCGGTGAGGCTAACGAAAGGACTGAGACAACCTGAGTCTTTCTTCGCGTGGCAAGCATGCTTCAAGGTAACTTGACGTATTCAACTTTGGAACATAAATTCAACGTCAACTGGAGCCTAGGTTTGAGATGCAGCGCCTCACCACCTCTGCAAACCAGGCGGCTTCAATGTAAATTTTGCGGCGTATGGGTGCACAGGGCCCTATCGTCGATCCCTGATCACTCCAGAGCCGCCTCCATTATGTCAAAATGAACAACGTTACCTCTCAGTTCTAACTTTAGCCATTCCAGGGAGACGGATTGACTTTCTTCACTGGCTCGTGCGTGCCCGTTCATCCCATTTTGTGCAATTTGAGCGGTTTCTTCTAACAAAGCCACATTTAATGGGTTCAAGCTGTTGACACGGGTGCCTGATGATGCAGACACCTATGCGGCTAACCGCTCATACTTCTGGGGTCTAGTCATTGAGGCTTGTGCAAAGATGCGCAGGCAGAACCATGAAGGTCACCATCATTTTAGATGGCATTCCGTACGGAGTACTGGCAGGGCTGATATAAGAAGGGCGAGGCGGTAATCCACATCGCCATTTTGTCCCCTGTCAAGTTAATCCCCGAGACCCCGGGCTACTATGTTGATCAGCGGAGCGTATGCTCAATGAGTGCCTGGTTGTAAAACGAAGAGGATGTAAATTGAGAGCAAGAAGATAAGGAACCGTCGATAAGAATCCCCAGCGAGAAAAAGTCCATGCGAAAAACGATCTGTGCGTAAAGGCTATTATCGCCAATGCCTTTCGTTTCAGGGCTGCGACACCCGGGCTTGATTCTGTGTCTCTGAATACCGGAGTTGCCAGAACCGTTGCTCAGGGTTGACCTCGTTGGACTCAACGCCACCACCTGATTGGAAGTGTGGAAACCTGAATGGCGTAGAGTCTAAAACCAATTTAGGGCTGCCACTAAGCTAGGTGCTCTTTGTCGATCTTGGTGATCGGCCGGGCCTTCCAGGACTGCCAATGCTCCAGAGATAGTGTTGAGGCCTAGCTGTGAATCGTCAGCGCTTGTCGAATCGGCAGCAGACGGCTAAGTGCCACACACATCTGTCCATCAGAGTGGGTCTGGCGGCCGTCGAGGCAACTCGAGAAGCCCTGTCAAAGTTCTAGCTCGGCTGATGGAATGACTAGCTGACTAGCTGACATCGGGAGGAACAGGTACGATACAGACCATTCGGATTTCAAGCCCGCGTTTCCCGTCGACAGAGGACAGCAAAGCGCACCGCCGCACTCACAGTACGTATCCGTATGTGCATGTACATATGGCTGGGGCGTGTCAGTTCGTGCCCTCTTAGTCCCTGATCATGTGTACTGTACATATACGGTAGTGGCTAGAGTGGGAGCGATGGCGTTGGCAGCCACAGTTCCCTGCTTTCAAGTGGCGGGAGCCCTGTAATACGGCCGTCATTGATGGCCCAGTGACATCGTCTCATCCCGGCTGTAGCGCGGCAGCACCGAAGGGGCAAGAAGCGTGTTGTTCATGGAAAAGCGCAGTGACTGGGGTTGTGGATGGATGATGCTGCCCTGACACCTCGTTGTGAAGTCAATCTGGTCAGAGAAAGTCAAATTCTAGACTATCATTAGTTATGCAGCGCTTGAAATACGAACGACTTTTCGCATGATGGTGCGGATGAAGACCCTGGCAGCGGTGGTGGTGAGGATGACGAAGACTGACGAGAAAGAGCTGAAAACCTCGTCGGAAAGAATAGAATAGCAAAGTGCTTTGATCTCTGACCTCGAACGACTAGGGTCGAGAACGTTTACTAAACACGAGGGTTTTGAGTTTGCCCCTTGATCTCCGCCCTGGAAGAAGAGTCTGAGGACAATGCAAGCTAGGTACTGATTGGACTGGGGCGGGCAGGCGGGTACAGTAGGAGCGGTGCTGATGGTGTTGAAGATGCAGGTGAGTGAGCTCTCTTGTGTGTTGAAGATCTGATTGCCGAAAGGCCCAAGTGACATGCTCATCGGTCACAGGGAGAGATCCAGTTAACCTTAGCGGAGAAAAGTCGAGCGAGATATCATCGGCTGGGGTGTTCCGGGCCGCCAACACACAGGTCACAGAGCATCCGCTCTCCATACTGTACAGATGTTTGTATGGTGCATGTACGGTACAGTGGAGCGTTATTGAAGGGCTAAAAGTACAGTCATTTGTTTCTGGTGGGTTCGAAAGTGAGACTGAGAATGGCAGTGGAAGTGATGGAGCTTGTGAGGTGACAAGAGATTTATTAGCAGGGGGTTCAATAAGATAGTAGACCTTGGGTCCGTACCTACCTACTCCTCAGGGTGTAAGAAGACTTCTGCCGTTAAACTAAGGTGCCAAAATTACTTAGTCTAAGATCCTTAATATCTATACTAACTTATACTAAGTTTACCTAAGTTTACCTAAGGACTTTTATCACATAGGATAGAGGTCTAAAGTTTTATTGCATCCCCTTGCTACTGTGTACCTTACGTTGTTAGCAGTCAAATCGGGAACGAATCGCAAGCGATGTGTTTCTCGCTTCTGCCTTCCCTCCAAGGTTTGGATGCTTAGATGGGCCAAGCTCGACCTGAGGTACCTACCTGTTGTATTCAGGACACAAGAAGGTACCTTATTTTCCGCCTTTAGGTGTGGCTGATACGCAATGGATGTTGAGATATATGTGCCTCAGGCCCCCATATCTCTCTATGTAGCCTGCCTACTGGGCCCTAGCTACCTTAGCTTCCTTACTTATACATATACATTACACCTTTAAGCTACTCCACTTAATAGGTTATGTGCCTTTATGCGCTTCTATACGTTTAAAATTATTACTTTTTAATATATATTTTTCCTTCTTTTTAAAATCCTAACTAAAATCGGATTATTTTCTATTTTTTTACTATCTTTAAAAGTAACTTTTTATAGCTTAATTAAAGAATTAATACCTCTATACTAAAGCCTGGATATAAAAGTTATAATTAGTTTAAATTAACTATTAAACTTACTTTTATATATAAAGGAAAATGCTAAAATACACTAAAGACTAAGCCTTTAAGGCAGGTTATATTAATTAAGAAGATTATATAATAATAGAGATAGCTTCTTATTTTATAAGGTCTTTAAGGTACTTGCTTTTAATTTTATAAGGCCTTTAAAGTACCTACTTCTTAACCTATAATAAGTTATACCAAGGTTTACTATAACTTTTACTGCTATAGTAAGATAATATACCTTATATAGGTATATAGCTTACCTAAAGAGTATAATTTAAAGCTTTTAATTAGTTAATTTTATACTAAGATATAGCTATTATAGTAAGTTAGTAACTATACTGTAGCTAAGCTAGGTAAGGAAGGTCTTAAGATTATAAAAGTTAGTACTCAAGACCTACTTTAAGCTATAAATAGCTTTAATCTAACTAGTAAGGTTACCTTACCTACTAAGGCATACTAAGATAAACCTTATAAAGAGATACCTATTTTACCTATTAAGGTACCTTTTACCTTGCCTACTAAGGCACCTTTTAAAGAAAAAAACTAACCTATTATTAAAGATTAGTATAGTATCCTTAGGATCTTTATAATAAAAAAAGAGCTTAATTTTATACCTAGAAAGACCTCTTAGCCCTATTATAAGGATTATAAAGAGGTATATTATAAGGTATAAGTTAAATATAAGGTTACTAAAGCTGCTAAAAAAGGCCCTAAATATGTATCTATATCTAAAGAGGACCTTAAGGTTAATAAAGAAGTTATTAAGGTTAATAAAGTTACTAAGACTAACTAAAGAAATAAGCTAATTAAGGCACCTAACCCTTATAAAAAGGTTATTAAGATCAAGCTTACTAATAAGTCTACTAAGAAGCTTACTAAGAAAACGGTCCCTGACCCAGATCCTAATCCTAACCCTGATAAAGGTATAGATAAAAAGACTATATAGTTACTAAAGAAGGCCTATAGAGGTAATAGTTATAGCTAGCCTCTTGTTATAAAGGTAGGGATATTTTATAGTAAAAAGGCCACTTTAGGAAATACTATTTAGGTAGTTATAATCTTCTTAATAGATTAGAAGAAAAGAAAGAAAAGGTACCTGTTTAGGGATAAGGAAAATACTAAGGAAGGTTAAAAAGAGCTTATTTTATATATCTAGATAGCTTTATTTAGGCCAGTAGGTTAGGCTATAGGGTAGTGTTAAGATATATATGCCTTAGGCCCCTATATCTCTCTATGTAGCCTGCCTACTGGGCCCTAGCTACCTTAGCTTCCTTACTCATATACACACATCACACCTTCGAGCCACTCCACTCAACAATGGATGAAGAAGCTATCTCCTATCCGCGCCACACCGAAGCAGGAACGAGCAGCCTCTTGTTTTCTTCTTTCTTTTTTTTTTATGGAGTCTTGGTGTGTTAAGGTTAAACGAGCCGAAACATTTACCGATACCTCAGCAACAAGGCACACCTCCAAGTTAGTTGGTGGTATTACTTGTCAAGGTTCTTTTACCTAGGTGAGTACCAGGCTACCTACCTACTAAAGCATGCCCTCGCCTTCATTTTGCGTCTTTTGCTTCAACTCTCAACGGTATCATTAAGGCAGTTACGTCTCGGTCTCATCTTGCTCGCGTCTTCGCTCTTTTCATGCGATCCTGACTCATCAGAACCTTTGTCGGGCTTTTGTAAGCCTCTCGGCCTTCGGACAGTTTAGATTTCCGACGTTTGGTCTGTCAAACGGCAAACCACATCAAAGCTTGACGACGTGAATATGCCTGTAATACGTTTCTCTCCATCGTGAATACCCTCGTAATTGAGCCTTGATACGCATTCTGTTACTCGTCGGGATAACGCGATAACTTGATTGCTCTTCGACTACCTAGTTACTTCTCACCCTGTACCTACCTATCTGACAAGCAAGGTTCTTCAGCCCTATCTCCAACCTCTCTCTGCTCTGTCCACCACGCGCGACACTCTACAGCGACCGCAAACTTGGGTTCCAGGGAGGAATAATCGGAACTATCATTCGTTGAATGACTATACTCGTTCATCGAAATGCCACCAGACACAAGCGAGCCCGACCCTTCCGGCCAGCCTGAGTCTGCAAAGACTGAGCCTTTAGCATGCGTTTCCTGCAGAGCCCGCAAGTTGAAATGCGATCGCACGAAGCCCGCGTGCACTCGCTGCGTCAAGGTCTCAAATGAGTGTGTATATCCAGAATCACGGAGGAAGCCCAACCTCAAGAGAAGAAATGTCAAGGAACTCGAGGCTCGTCTGGGTAAGTATCTCGGCATCCAACAGTTATATTGTAACCATGAACCATGAGTCGCTAATGATGTATCTCAGCTCAAGTTGAAGATTATCTCAAGGAGGTCAATAAGAATTCTTCAGAGGAGAAAACAGATGATGGGAGTCCAACTCAGCCACCACAGGCGAATGTTAACTTCTTTGATATGGACTTCCCCCCTGGACTAGGTCAGACAATTAACACTCTGCCTGATCCCGATTTCTCGTCCTTCACATCACCCAACATCGTCCAAAATCCACAAGAAAGCCCCCAGTCTCTCAATGCGCAGTTGATGAGTCTAGGCATGACCGAGCCTTTGCCGCCGGACGATGTCATGGAAGAACTGTAAGAATGGTCGGTATTTGGACCTCCAAGATGGGCGCTGACCTTGACAGCAACAACATCTTCTTTCATAACCAATATCGGATGATACCAATTATTCACCCGGGAAAATATCTCCAATCCTTTTATGGCCCTCTGCTCAGAAGACCCCCTATGTGTCTGCGATATGCCATATGGGCTTTGGCAGCCACTGGCAGCACCAAGTTTGACGAGTACCACGATATCTTTTACCGTCGATCACGGGCGTACATTGAGGCAGATATGATGAAGGTGAGCGATTTGAATGTGCCTGATAGGTCAATGTTGACAAGCTCAGGGACACGGGGATGCTTTCATATCTGTTCAACACGCGCAGACATGGGCCCTTATAGCCTTTTATGAGGCAAAACACTTGCTTTTCACGAGGTCGACTATAAGCGTAGCTAACTCCGTACGACTATGCCACATGATAGGACTTGACCGTCTCGATGGGGATCCCCTTGGAATGCCCCCAGCACTGGGACCTCCTCTCACATGGGCTGAATTGGAAGAGCGAAGGAGAATCTTTTGGGGCGTGTTTGCTGCAGATGCACATTGCAGTATCTCTACAGGATGGCCGGGTCTGATTAACTCGGAAGACGTATGACATACTCTCCCCTTTCCTGAGCAATGCTGACCACGACTTAGATCGCGACAAGGCTTCCTGCCTCGGAAGAAGCATTTGTCGAAGATCGCAAAGAGGATGCTCCTTTTCTGGATGAGGCAATTCAAGGTGCTCAGTACACAGGGTTCGCTGGAACCATCCTTACTTGTGAAATATTCAAAATCATTCTCCGTCATGTTCACCGATCCAAGCCCGACTCAAGAAACGAAGATCTAATGCATGGGTCATTCTGGACTCGACACCGCGATCTGGACAACACCTTATCCAGCCTCTTCATGTTTCTCCCCGAGAAATTCCGCCTCCCTGAGAATGTGCGAGACGTATCAGCACTCCATCTGAACCTCAATCTCCACGCCGCGATTATATGTCTGCACCACGCTGCCATTGAAAAAGCGGACAAATACAACCTTCCCGACCATGTCAAGCAGGGTAGTGTTACTCGTCTTCGAGCGGCTGCCGAGGAGATTGTTAATATCATGCGGCTGACCGCCAACGGCACTCTGTTCTTTGTAAGTCTATTCTTTATGTTGGTTATCTTGGCTAACCATTGTATAGAAGAGTCCATTATCTGCCCTCTCGCTTTACTGTACCACTACGGTTTACGTGTACCTAGGCAAAGAGAACCCGGTCAACGGCTTAAGCACAATTGATCTGTCAAATTTCCAGCTCATAATCCAATCTATGGAAGCTATCGCACGTGTACATACCATCACACGAACGTTCTTACAGCAAGCATGCCTCGACATAGAAAAGAACGGGCTCAGTTCCGTTATTCAAGTACCATCATTGAGGAAATATCGAAACGCTTTTGGACCAAGCAGGTCGCGCATCCCCATGCTTGCCCGAAGCTCAGTTGCGGAGCATACTGGGGCATCGCCTATCTTATTTGCTTCCAATTTCACCCAAGAGAAACGGATGGATGCTGAAGAGTCAAGACTGGACAAAGTGGCCAGCGCCATGTCGCTGGGAAAGACGTGCTATTCAGCTGTGCTTGGGGCCGCTGCTAGAAATGTCGAGCCTGCGGATCGACCAGATCCGGAAACCAATAAACGAAAGAGAACGAAAGAAAGTCCTGGACCTGAAGTTATGGCCAATATGCGAAGCAGAGATCCTCTCAGCTTGAACTTGAATCCCAACTTCAGAGGAACGGGTATGTGGCCAGCATCATTTTCACCCCGCATGGCCTCAGGTGCTATTTCGCTACCGGATCGAACAAATTCATCAGCCGCATCCTCGCCAGCTAACCAAGGGTCAAACCAAGGGTCCTACACAAAGACGGTCTCCGGGAGCAGTCATACCTCACCTGATATCGGCCTCGGGAACAGCGCAGAGGAAAATCGGATCGATCTAAGAGCATTTCAAGAACGAATCTCTACACCTATATGGCAGTCTACCGAGGAAACACTCTTTGCACAGATGGCGGCAAATACTATCCCCCTCGGTGATGGCGATCCTTGGGGGATATTGAATGCTGTCGACCTTAGCTGGGATGTTGAAGGACTTCCAGCAGGAAGTTGACAAGGATGGAGAAATCTGTATTGAGTTTATCTGTATTACTAGGATACGACTGGAGTTTTGGTCCTTTATTTAGTGGACGTGAATGTGTTGAACGAAGGGGAACATGTACGATATATACCCATGATTGTTGGAGATGAGACGACACACTACTCTTGTGCTCGATTTGGAACAAATTAGAGGAAATAAAATAAACCAAGAGCCTCTTGAAATGACCAAGATATGGAACACTCAAAACCCAACTCTGTCTGCTCTTGGAGATCCAAATATGGTCAGACATTAGTGACCCCCGTCTTATCCGAAGCTTTATCAACCCTTGTACTCCGTAGTTTTGCTCCACTCATCCATCACGAGAGAGCTCAACCATCCCCCTTCAACTCTCATCCTCCTCTAGAATATCGGCCATTGGCAGCTTATGAGTCGCCCTCAACCATGTTTCAATACGTGATTGGGCTCCTGGCTATTATTCTAGTGTTCTCAAACCCCATCAGTGACTTCTTGTATCCAGACCGGGCCACCCGCATCAACCATGTCTCACCGCGCCCCAAGTTGAATGAGTCGCTCCTAGCTATTGATCCGCCCAATGCGACAGCGCCTGAATGTGCTCCAGATGGTTATGTTGCTAGGATTTTGAGCAGAGAGCCTCTGGTGGTGTATCTTGAGAATTTCTTGAGTGGGGAAGAGAGGAAGCATTTGCTTGAACTAAGGTACCTAAGTTATGTCCCGGGATCATGTCATGATGTGATGCTAATACTCAATAGTGAACCGCTCTTTGTACCTTCAACCATAACAAACAATGGCGAGGCCACCCATCGCGACTCTTCCGTCCGTGACTCTCACGTTGCGGTCATCCCCAGAACTGACACTGTCCGCTGCATTGAGTCTCGTGCCCGCGCTCTTCAAGGCTGGCGTCCGGATCTCTGGATCGAGCGCCTGAGGACTCAACGCTACGGTCCAGGTGGTCACTATAACCATCACTTCGACTGGAGTACTAACGCGCGTGGATGGGGCCGTGTGAGCAGTCTCATGGTGTGGGTTGAGGGTTCTGATAGTCTCAAAGGCGGTGGCACCGAGTTTCCCCTCATCAAGAGGCCAGCGGAGACGGAATGGTGTCGGTTCATCGAGTGTTCTAACGATATGGAGGAGCATGGAGGCATGGGTGTGACTTTCAAGGTTGTGCCTGGGAATGCAGTCTATTGGGAGAACTTTGCAGCGGATGGTAGAGGGTACGAAGAGACATGGCATGCTGGGCTTCCCGTTGAAGAGGGAACCAAGACTGGGTTAAACATCTGGAGTTTTGGACGAATTTAAGGGTTTGGGTGTTCAATAACTACACAATGAGTGGCGGGCTGAGAGATTGAAGCCGTTGATTGTGAGTAAGAGTAGGAACATAGAAGACGCATACCATCTCCATCTTGAATCACTCCCATCTTCTCTCACACTGCCCCATCCATCTTCCCCAGACGACTACCTTACCGTTAATAGCTTCTGCGACTTGATCCCTGTTCGGTTTGGAGGTCTTGAACTTCTCGTCCAAGGGCTGATTAAGACCAATTACTTCAAACCAATCTTGCATCGTGTTAATTCATGTATTTGCACTTGAGCCACGTAAGAATACTCACACCGATGAATGCCATGATTTAGAAGTGGCCGTGGAGCAATATAAATCGAACCGTTACGACTCGCACCATAGTAGAAGCCTCCCGCTAGTTGAGTGGAAGTCTTATCAACAGGCTCAAAGTCATTCCCGACAACTCTTGTTTTCTCAGAGGGTATTCCCAAGTAGAGTCTACAACAGTTAGCCTCAATCTTCCAAATGTATATGTCAACTCACCCATGACAAATTGGCGTTGGCAGGGGAGCATCTGGGTCCTCAGACACAAGTAGCCACTCTCTTACACCAGAGTGAGAGTCCCAGGATAACTCTGGAAACTTGTGCTGATCGCCGTGCATATAGTCTTTCCCCAATGTTGCACCATCTGGTCCGCAGTCCGGAGATGTGACAGCAAGTGTAGGCTCTGGATGCTCAGCAAAGGCGGGAGTATTGAAGAAAGCTTTGGCATCTCTGCCCTTGCAGTCTTTAAAGAGCCAAGAAGCTGCAAGCTCGATATATGCAGTCATTCTGTACTATTTGATGTATAATTGGTTCCAGGCGCAATGTTTACTGGATCATGCCATCAACAGCAGACTGAAGTCTTGGGGCTGAGAGCGTGAGCTGACTCGGACAAGGGACAGTCGAAATATATATATATATATATAGGATGTATACATCGGGTGTAACTAATCTCCGTAATGTAACTTTGTATGCTATGTCAGTGAAGAGTGGTAAAATGCGACCCTTCGGAGCCGAATCGGCAAACGCAGGTCAGATCACTGCGATGGCTCATTTAAATGTAGGATAGGTTCGAGTCAAAGGTAATTTACTTAGAAATCAATAAAACGTCATTTCTCTTAACGCGTGTCTATCTCGACCCCATCCATACTCCTTGAATGTGACCCAGCAGAATAACCATGTAAAACCAGACGCTAAATCATGATGCCTCGCTCCAGAAACCTTCATAACAAACCATGCACATCGTTGTCAACACGTTAAATAAGCATCCAAGCAAACCCGAAAGCAAAGGCCCCAGCAACCATCGAAATAGCTGCGTCGCCTCCTAATGGTGAAAGCGAGGCACCGGCGTTTTCCTTGTTATCAGAAGAACCACTGCCGGTGGCGGTAGGAACAGCATTCTTTCCGGTACCGATCTCGAGAATATGCGATTTTGTAGCGTTGAAGTTGCTCTGTGCTAGTGAGATCTCGTTGTTATCAAGATCGAACACAACGTAGGCGCTTCTGAGAAACGTGTCACCCAAGATAGAAATGTCTCCTGTCGTGGGTGCTATCCCAAAAGTACAGGCTGCTCGGCCGTTGTCGAAGGACAGTTGACCCCCTGTCACGTCGGTAAAGTCAAGAACCATCTCACTCAATGGTACTGAGATCTCTGCCGGGTCTTTGAACTTGAATGTCAAGTTTCCGGAATCGTTTCCAAGATCGCAGGGAACGTATGCCACAGACTGGCCCTCCTCGTACTGAGCGCCAACAAGGTCGTATATGTCTGATGTAAGTGTGGCGGGGAGATATGACAGTGTTGAGCCGGAATCGAGAATAACAGCGAGGTCGAGGTTGTCAACGATGGTTTCTGAGTCTGCGCTGACGCTCTGGAGTGTGATGGAGAACTCGGCAAACTCTCCGTTCATTTTGTTGATAGAGAGAGTGACCAGATCGCCGATGTACTGCTCCTGGTCCACGCCTCCAAATAGGATGGTTCCAGTGGCCGATTCGAGGTCGTTCAGATACAAGCTGTAGGCATTTGAAGCGATGAGGCCTTTGGAAGCCAACTTGGCCGGCAAGTTATCGTAGGTACCTCGGTTGAGCTGGTCGACCTGAGCTTCATTGCTCTTGTATCCAATACCAAGAACGCCTTCGTTGTCAGATGTAACATATCCGATACCAAACTGCAAATCTTCAAGCTTTACACTACCCATGCGGAACGTCTCGGTAGCATAGTCTCCGGAAGCACCAGAGCCATCGGCATATGAGATGTTGAAGTCGCTATTCAAATACTCATAGGTCGACGACTTGTTGGGACTGTATAGGCCAGATTCGCTGCATATATTGGCGTGAGTAGAACATAGTTTTGAGCCTTGTGCGTTGACCCATAGATCACTGCTTCCAGTGTCGAGATGGAGGCGGAAGTCTTGAGCTGGTGTTCCCAATGATGCATTGAGGAAGTATAGAGATTGCTAGAGAAGGTCCGTCAATGGTTGTGTCTCTGTGGTTTTGCTTGTGGCAGATAGGTACTTACTTCATTGTCAATATCAATGTCTATTGTCCCGTCTCTTTTGCGAAGACGTCTTCGATCATTGGAAATAGGATCAGATATTTTCCGCCTCTGAATCTCGACGCTCATGACACGAGGCTCGAGGCCATTGTGTCTCTTGTTGAGAGAGATTGCTTGAGTAAGGGATAGAGAAGACAATAGCAGGGAGGATAGTTGCATAAATTTCATGATTGAAACCTTGTAAGTTGATATGATGTGTCGAGCTCATCCATGAACTCAACTGAGGGTATTGATCCCTGTGTTTATATCCTGGCTCCGATGTACAGACGGATACTCCGCCCCGGCTTAACGTTGGATTACGCCCACAAGGCGAACTCGGTAGTATGTAGCAGTGCCGATATTTGGTCATAGATAGTCGATGTTACTAAGGATCTTGCCGCACATCCGCGCGGGAGGACTAAACTCTGGCGATGTGTCAACGTCACCTTGAGAAGAAAACGTCAGAGCACCACCTTTCGGCACGGAAACGCCGAAATAGCGAGGAATGTCCCGAAGAGAGTTACAGAGTGAGAGAGGGAGATAGAGATAGACATGTCCGGCATCTGCAACAACCATTCGTTGCGACATTTGCATGCATTTTGTATAACATTTCGAGAACCCAGTCATGCCATTTAACCCCCTTGATCGATCTAGTCTAAGCTGTCACAGAATCATCTTTAGGCGCCGCACGAACCAGTGGAGTTTGCATATTCGAAACACCTCGAAAACGTCTGGATGCCTCTCATCCCATCCCATCCCATCCCATCTCATCGGACATGACGCAGGATCGCCCCCGACTCGAGTTGATGCTGAGGCGTCAGTCAATAAGGAGACGCGCGGCCGGTAGAAACCTTTAGAGGTTGTTTGGGAGATAGAGCGGACACGTAAAAGGCGGAAGATCCGGGGCATTGGACTGGACACTGGTAGTATTCGCATAATACCTACCTAACCTACTGAGTAGTACCCATCCTACTGTAGGTACAGTCAATCTGCTACTACCTGTGTACTGTAAGTAAGTATGGGTAGTTATTATTAGTTGGCGCCTTATTTGCAAGCCTCTCTATGAAACGTTTACATGGGCGTCGAACTGGCGCATGCTTTATGACGTGCAAGGCGTTGGTCCCTGCAGCGCTTAACCACAGGGCTTTCTTCCTTTCTGTCTGCGGCATCGTGTTACAGAGTCTTTCTCAAAAGAGAAATCTATTCGATTCTAGTTCAAGTTATTCAGGAAAGGGTCGCTAAGTTACAGTTGACATCACATGCATGCGAGTCTCAAGGCGATGCTTACGACAGCTTATTAAAGTGGCTCAAGGTGCCGAACTTCCGATTGACAACGGAGGCACTCACTAAGTTAGCTACCTAGTACCAGACCAGAGCCAGAGCCAGAGCCAGAGCCAAGTTGGGTTGGGTTGGTTGGTTGGCATGACTGACGTTTGGTTCTTGTTTCATTCCTTTAAATAGATGTTTTCCCACTCGAGACTGCCAAGATCTCGTCCTCCCGAGCCATTGGCTCTGTGATTTCCCCTTCTCCAACCATCATGTCTAGGGTAGACAGTGGTTCCATTCAACTAATTAGGTAATCATGCATGCATTCGAATCAATGTTGCTCTAAACACCAAGAATTATCATCACGAGAAGCATGCTTCCTATTTCGTGGTTATTTCTAATCCCATGCTATTCCTCTAGGTTCAAGTTCCACGCCGTTTCCCATTGTATCATACAGTAACATCTCCGGTTTCACAATCCCTCCAGCTTGAACTCAACGTCCGCTTTCAGACGGACACTCACTCACGTGAATAACCCCTTAGCCATTGGGCTTCACTGGCACAGAGGGGCATGTCGTTAGTGAATACAATAATGAATTGCACCATAGGCCTCTCCCCGGATGCGCATCTTATCTTGCATGTTCACCATCAACCACTTAAACCGCTGCTTATTCTTCTGCCTACCAAGCCACGTAAGGATGCAGTCCTACCTACATCACCAACACGAACCGTCCAAGTCATTAATTCTTGGTTGCCTAGCAAAGGGTGCCAAGACTGATAGTCTTCGTGCGGCTGAAATCAATCCTTTTGAGGGGCCTGCGTGCCACCGAGTGATGTTGTCTGCAGGATTTACATATCAGGCTTACATATCCCGGACCAACTTTGCAGCCTGGCATGAGTGTATATATATATCTTGCTTACCATAAACTTCTGACCATCTGTACCCGTGATAACACCTTTTGTCCTCAACTGGAATTTCCACAGTGACAAATATCGCCAAAATGGATGCTGAATTACTTGCAAACATGGACCGATGGTACAGCCTACTCCCTCTCAAAATCACTGAGACTCAACTGACATAACATTTCTCAGTCCCATGTACGCCGTATGTAGCCCTTTACCAAAGAATAACCCACTTCTCATCACATAACTTATGGACAGTCCTTCTTTGGCGCAATTGGCTGTGCGTGTTCCATCGTCTTCACAACATTCGGCGCAGCTTACGGCACCGCAAAGTCCGCCGGCGCAATCTTCCAATCTGGCATCCTCCGGCCCGACATGATGATGCAAAACACGTACGATGAGATGAACTCAATGTTGGTAAAACAGTGGCTGACACACTTTAGCTTGTGTGCTATCATGGCCCAGATCCTGTCTATCTACGGTCTCGTAGCAAGCGTCATCATGTCAAACAACATCAAGGAGAAGATGGCTATCCACACGGCCTTCTTGCAGCTCGGTGCCGGCATTTCCGTAGGGCTGTGCGGCATGGCTGCTGGCTTTGCCATTGGCATTGTTGGTGACGCTGGAGGTATGTTCACTCATGGACTAAAGGCAGCAAGCTTGACAAACTGTGACAAATGTCTAACAGCCCCCAGTTCGTGCAAGTTCGCAGCAACCGCGTCTCTATATCGGAATGGTCCTCATCCTCATCTTTGCCGAGGTTCTAGGCTTGTACGGTGTCATTGTGTCCATTCTTATGTTGACTCGTTCAACCGACGGTGTAACTGAATGCAGATATTGAGACATGCAGAGCAGAGCGCGGCTACTTGGTACCGCGTTGAACCATAGGTAGGTTTCAAATTAGGGCTGCTGTCAATTGTACTGAATAAATGTTGCGGGGGTATATGCAGATCTAAGATAATGATAAGGCAGCCACAAGCACACAGTCTCTGTTCCTGTCCTCCTCTTGCTACAATGTCCATTCGTTGACGTTGTCGTTATGCGTAATGAAAGGCTCGTCAATCCTCTTGATTGCAAGGTCACTGCAAAGAATACTGCACAATGTTAGCTCTGAAACTGCAAGAGGAAACACCAACATACCAAGCAGAAGCAACAAGAGCATCCAGCTCCGCCACCACAGTCTCCCTCTGAGTGCCACTGACTAAACCCTTCTGTATTTGTGTCTGAAGTTCCCTGATACGTGTAGACTTTCCAACGCCCGCTTGCTCCAGGACCTTGCGCCCCAAGCAGTCAGAATGGAACGAATGCTGACAGGGGAAGACAAAGAACTGTCTGCTCAACAGCGGCAAGCCACACGTATAACACTTCTCTCCCGGTTCCACGATTGCATATCGGTGGTCGAGCGCAGCAATGTCGACCTTGATATTTGTTGCAGTCTGCGACGACTCGTCCATCTCTTTCTTCAAGTTATCAATATTGCGGCTGTAATCTTCCAGCGCGGCGCAAATCTCCTCCTTGAAGTCATCGATGACAACAAAGTCAGGGAAGAAAGGAATGAGATCCTCGATCTTGAGCAAGTCGCACCGCTTGAGGAATTCAATGGCGGTCTTGATTCCATTCGACTGAGAAATGACTTTTCGGGCCACCGCAAGCCACAACCGCTTCCGCAGTTGCGGATTCGACATGGGTCGATCTGCAATAACTGCTGCTAGCTCAACTTCGCCATGAGAAAGCGCCAGGTCGACTGCTTGAAGATACTGTCCCATGCTGGTGTAGATATGAACGCAAGATAATGTTCGGTGGTGTTGGATGCACAGTCGAAGGGCGAAATCTGGGTCATAACGAGGCTCATCACCTTGTGCTTGTAGGTAGGATAAAAGTCCCGATTCATCCTTGGAGGTGTGAGAGGCGTAAATCGAGACGAGAGTGTTGTGCACAGCAGCATCTTTCGAGTTTAGCTGGTAAACTGCATAGTTGAGGTATCTGATGGCTTGGTTCTGTGCATTGGGACCTCCTGAGAATGTACGGTTGTACCCAAGAAAGGCTGGTATGAGATTTCGAGGCTTCAGGTCAGCATGCCTCATCAAAATCTCAACCAACTCCGGCGCTACATATGTCATAAGCACGCTGCTATATCGGTAAAAGACCTCAGGATCCGTCTGTTTCTTGAGAACATTTAGGACCTCATTCCATCTCTCTCGCTGTACCCAGTAAGAAAGAACGTAGTTGTAGTCGTTAACCGCATTAGCAAAGTATAGAAGTTCTCCCTCACGGCCGTGGCTGCTGATGACATCGTAGACCATTTTCCGGTCGAGGTCGTTTTTATACTTGTCGACAAAATCTCTGAATTCTTTCCTTACAGACTCAAGTAGCTTTCGTGATTCAGTCAAGTTGAGGTGCTCCGACGGCTCAGCCTGTGTGTTTATGGTGTCATCCAACGTGTTGAGTTTGGACATAAAGACCTCGATCAACCAACCCGCGATCATCATCCGCTGCATGACTGCGGATTTTTTGAGCGATGCCAGTTTCGTCAGTAAGAACTTTCTCAAGGCATCTGGTTGATTGTTGTCGATTATGCTCAGTGCAATGTCTTCAAAAGGCTTGTTGCTGCGGCCATAGACAGTGGCAGCCTCGAGCCAGTGTCCATTCTTGGCCAAGTGATCACCGTATGCAGCCGCGACTGTTTCCTTTTGAAGTGGTGTTCGAGCATGTTGCAGAGCTGGCTCAAACTCTTTAAGTTTTGTCATAATCTCCCAGATGTTGCGCTCCTCATCTCGAACCACAATCTCGAAAATCTCGTCTGATGTAAATAGCCAAAATGTGTTCTTTTGGATATCCACGGAGAACCCAAGAGGCTTCTGTCCCTGGCCGATAACATCATGCTCAGACACCATCTTTCCGGTAAGGCGATTCGTTGTAATGACACGACCTCCGACCAGGTGGACAATATGCCATTGTGTGAGTGCGATTGCATCGATTGCCTCGGTTGTCGGGACTCGTCTTTCGCTATTCTCAGGGGAAAGGATCTGAGCTCTAGAGAGCATATGTGATTCTGAAAAGACCTTGGTCCCGAGGTTGCTGTCTGCAGGCTGGTTCAATAGTTTACCGTGGAACACACCTTGGTACGATAGCCATGCATATGCTCTATCAGGAATGTCGTCATCGTATGGCCCAGAATCCGGGGGATCTGGGGACACCGCTAGACTCGAAGGTGCTCCTGACGTCGTCCGGGACAGTTCATGGACAACAGGCTGCTCTGACTCGAACAACCGGGTGTATACAGACCCTGAACCATCATGCCCAAAACCTATCCTTCCGACTAGGTGAAACAACCGTGTCTGAGTAGCTATCACAACCCGCCGAAGGTCTGACTTGTTATTCTGAAGATTGTCCACCCATAATCCCGTAATTGGTCCGTCAGGAAGTTTGTGTAGATTCTTTAAGTGCTTCACCTCCTTCTTGTAAAACTCCTTTGACGTCTCAATGAAGGCTTCATAGATGTTGCCGTCGGATGCACCAATCAATATCTCGCGTGTCGACGCTGTCGGTAGAGAAGGGTTCCATGCCACACTCTCGATCGAAACCCCTCGCAGACGCCCAAGTGGCCGAGGATGTTTTGACTGGGAGTGGAGGTAATAATTCTCGCCAAGCGCCGTGCAAACAATTAGATGCGATGCTGTAGGGTCGAGGAACATGCGCCGTATCATGCCAATCTCGGATGGCTTCTTGGGAAGGTCGATATCTATACATTGCGATATCAGTCACCATGACTAGCCGCATTGCATTGCTCAACTGCTCACCGTCAATGTCCTCCGGTCGTTCCAGGTCAATACGGAGAATGCGTCCATTGGAAAGGGCGAGGACGATGACATTGTTGGCAACCTGCGCAGCAACAAAATCGGCCGCTACTGAGAACTGTAGCTGAACGCGCTCTATGGTGAAAATAGGTTCTTCGAGGTCTGGGACGCCATTGGCGGCGACGAAGCCATCTTGGAGATCCAGGGCCATGTTATCGTGGTCTCACAGGCGCATATTCGGCGGTCGGGGGCGTGGAGAGTGTTTATGCGTCTTCCGCACTGCTAGGCGCCTGACTTGAATTCGATAAACAGGGGGCTGTAGAGTTTGGGTCGGCTCGCTGAAGATGATGGGAATGAGTGAGAGATGTTGACGGTGACAAGTCGGTGGTTGGACAAGCTCCAGGTGGGGACCTAGGACCGGGTAGGCACCTCACCTCACCTATCCTATCTCCTGTTGGGGGCTAAGGCCGCTATTTAGGTACCTAGGTAGCTCCTAGGTACGAGGTAGCAAAACACCAACCCCAAATATTACATCACCACGATTTTGCTATTGGATCAGCATCACCTAGTTTAATGGTATGCTCAATGAATCAGAGGCAGTATAAGTTGTGACTCTTGAAAATATTCTATTGTCAGTGCACTGATACACATATTCTCCCAAGTCTGTCTAACCAATCCAAGTGTCTTTTACATAACTCGTCATGCCTATGGCTCTCAATAGCTGTCAGACGAACAAGTCTTGTGTACACCAGAGCGCCGTCCATGAGTATCTTCAAAGGATAACCAACCCCTAGATCGAATGCTGAAGAATGTACAGATAAATGTTTAGAAGAACAAAAAACGAGTCGTCATCCGTTCACAACGCCGGCCCAAAACAAAAGTATGCGCCAAACCCCATCGCACACAAAGCAAAGCCGCTGAGCCGCCCAAGAATTAAGCTTATTCGTGCCCTCGCCAGAACCCGAGTTAGCACCACCGCCTCAGCTTAGACCTGCAGTTGTTTGGTCATCTGAACGGAGCGTAGGGTCAGGACTGTTGCCGTTCAATTCTGTTACTGGCGAGTAACTCTTCCCCAGGAATTCTGCAAGATCTGTGGGCGCCGCATCGAGGGGCTTTCTGCCAATGATAATGCGCATCTTGACCTGAAGACCCTTCGACTTCTCGGGGTCCTTGGCTGCGTTTGCCAAGTCTCGGGCAGCAGCTTCGCAAGCCCGTTTGCACTTTTCAGGGTCCCAGTCCAGGTACTCCGTCAACAAACGCAAGCAATATGCCTCGAAGCTGTCTAGGCACGAAATAAGCCAGATCTTGCCCGCAGATGCCTCGGCAACGGTGATAGGAATAGAGAATTCCGTAACCCGCACGTCGACAAAGCCTGCTTCCATGAGCAGCCGTGGCTCGAGATGATGTATTCCTCGTGGGCGCCCCGACTTTTCCGAAGCGATCAAAAGATCTCGGAGGAGTTCGTGCATGGCAGAGTTGTCGGGGAACTGTGATAAGAATTGTGCAAAGCCCTCCGCGCTCACAAAATCTTGAACCTCAATCCAACCACCAGGCTTGAGAGAAAAGAACGTGTTGTCGTAGACGAAGCTCCAATTCCGAAATGCGCCCTCCATGAGCCGGAAGTGAATGAGGTCGTACATATCGGGGTGGCGATCCCAATCCTCGGCGTCTTCAATTTCGAAGAAGACGTTCATGGGCACGCTTTTAGTCTCGGCTATCGCAGCGATATCGGTTCCGACAACTTCGCACTGGGGTTGCAACTCGGCCATTTTGATTGCCCATTCACCAGTTCCTGTGCCAACATCGAGAATATGCTCGGGGTTTTGCAGAGGGACAAGAGTGAGTTCACCGTCGAGGACGTGCATAAAAACTTGGTGTTGAAGAGACATTCTCCATTGTTCGATGTCGTCGTTTGGCATATAATACTCGCGACAGTAGCGCCGGCCGTGGATTTCTCGGTAGTCAAGGTCTTGTGCCCATAACGATCGTGTCGATGCAGCCCTAGCATGTGTTAGTCATGGAAAGGAATGTAGCACAAGATGTCGCTAACATGTCTGAGTCTACCGCATGAGAATCTGGAGAGAATGGGGTCTCTACACGGTGTGAAGCGGAGACCCTGGGGTATTGAGAAGCGGGATATATGGATATCATGTCGTCTTCGTCGACATCTTCATCGAGGTCGGAATCATCGTGGTGATGCTCCTCATCGGTACCCATGATGCTAGTCATGGCTGTGTTATTTCCGTCGCTATTGGCATGCTCACTCGGTGTACCGTCGCTAGATTGTCGGCCGCTCTGTACAGCGTACGAGTCCTCTGAGGACATTGTGCTCGTCTGAGACTGGTTGTGATGTCCCCGTGTACTTTTGCGTTGCTTGGTCTTTCGCTTTTTGGCCATGGGTGTCTGGAGAGAAGAAAAGAAGGAGAATGACAACTATGACAATTGAATGGATGCGATAATGGCTAACGACATGGCTTGAGATCGGGGAATGAGGCTGAAACGAGCGGCGCGGGCGACAAAGTTTGGGCCCAGGTATGATTCGTTGTTGCTGTCGCGATGACGGAGAATGGCCCAAGATTTGGTGGGTGAGAGGTTGAGGCGAAGAAACCGGATTGGTTAGGTTCGGATTTATTCGCGAGAGCGAGGTTGTTGTAGTGTCAGTCTTTGTCTAAACACCGTCCGTACGAGAGCCAAAGGAAACCCGAGCGGCAGCAGCAGCCGTCAAAGCACAGACAAAGCAATTATGGATGAAAGACGAGATATGTATTCGTCAAGTATCCGCAGAGTGGAGGAGGATCCAAGACTTCAAGAAGGAAGAAGACCTGGGGATTGGTAAAGGCCCGTGAGCATAGACCAAGAAAACGAGGACAAGGGTCTGAGGGAACCGGAAGGGATCCGTAGAAAAAGGCAGACAAATTGTACTCCGTATATGGTCAGTTTACGAATACCTTAGTCTGAGGTAGGAAGAGGAAAGAGATAAGTTGACTGGTTGAGTCACGGATAGAGAGGAAAAGCCGAGGAATACACTAGAGCCAGGGCTAAGGTATCTTAGTTAGTAAATTACTAACCTAACTTAGTACGGTCGTTGGGTTGAAAGACCAAACAGAAACAGAAACAAAAACAAGTCGAGGATTCTCTTTTCCTGATGAATACAATGGACAGAACAGAACAAAAGTGGAGGAAGAGAGAGATCCAAGGATCGGGTGCAAGGGGGGTTTCTGCCTCTGGTGCTGCCACTGTGCTGCTTCTCAGAGACAAGGATATGCCGGTCGGTTGACAACGTTTATGGTTAGTAGACGACAAGTCTCTTGGATTGACGGCAGTACAGCCCCCAAGGGTATCAAATGTTAAATCAGGTACTTCAATTAGTAGCTAATCTGCTGTAAAATAGATGTAGATCAGCCCAGAATTATCTCTATTGATATACTGAGTATATGATATTTTATTGGTGTTTATAATTCCGTTGTGGCAAAAAATACCTAAATAATCGCGGAAATGCACATTTGATACCCCTGCGGATTGTAGACGCTAGCTGTTTCCTGACAAGGGACTGGCGACCTCACTGTAAGGTAAGGTAGATAGATAGTGGGTAAGGTAGAGAAGAAGGTGTCAAAGTTGAAGATGAAGTTAAAGAGTTGTAAAATATACACATCATTCCCAGTGTACTAAGGTATAGGTACAGTAGGCAGCTCATTGCCCCTTCATAAGGTACTAATGCAGTGCAGCAACAATACAGCAGCACTCATACCTTAACCTGCTGGTTCAGATCAAATCCAAATATACATACCTACGTATGTATTTACATGATAAATGTAATCTCGTGCTTTATGACCCTCTTTAGCTTGGCAATACTGGCTGATAAGTTGGTAACGGAAGGCCGTGACAACCCTGTGAAGTATCTCCGTCCGTATCCTTAACTCAAAGTGAAGATAAATCATGAAACGTTGTATCGCTCTGACGGCCGTTTTTCCATTATTGTCCGTTTATGCGATTCGACGGTCAAGGTGGAGATTTATCCATTCCTCAGCTCCCGGCACTCTAAGCGTACCTGGCCCTTTAACCCACCGCATATATCCTAAACACGGACTCCTCACTCCATGGATGTTTCTGCACCTGCTCTCGGATTGATGTTGCTCCGGTGAGCTTGGCTGCTTGGCTCTGCTTGTCAAACGGCCTCGGCTACCGGGGAGTTGGAAGAGGCAGGCCTGGGCCTTAAGCCTCTGTGCACTATGGAAGGTCCATGACATGCCTCCTAGGTATTTCTCAACTGGTTGGCATAGGCAGTACGTACATAGTATCTGTACAACCTCATCTCACAAGGAGGCGTGGATTAGGTATTGTCATCGATAGTGTCACCCCATGGAAGTACTCAGAAGCACCACGGCAAGTTCCAGCCCAATCTAGGCTCTTAGCAGCAATGAGCAACACAGAAACTTGCTCTCTTCAGGGTGCTAAGAGTTCCCCCCCTCAGGGAACCTGGCTCCTGGTCATGATCCCACGGCAGTGGAGCAGTACAACAGCAGGGGATGGATGCACATGCACATTTGGTTCAGGGTTCACAATCCAGACAAAAACTTAAACCTGATTCAGATAAGCGTCCATGCGGGTCTTTTCATGAGTCGATGTTTACTGGACTGCGAGTTGGATGCAGTACCTTAGTTCTGTTAGGTGTTCCCTACCTTAGTACCTTGTGCCTTTGTCAAGGAGAAATCCCGTTATCGTATGCCAAGAAAAGACAATACGACAATAGAGATTTCGCTTCAAGCATAATTCCTTGTTACTCATTTATCGGCTCTGCTGTTACTCAAAAGAGCGACGACTCTTTGACTACCTTACGGTTACCCACGTCTTGTCTTCCATGTGTCATGGGTGTAAGTTACATATCTCCACATCGTCGGAGAAAAAAAAAACGGTCGATGAAGTGCAACAACCTGGACAAGTTGGCTTTTACTACGCATTTACATGCGGAATTGGGTACCTACTGATAGGACAAAGGATGACCTCGCCGTTGTCGTATGTACGGAAAGACCACTACCTAATTAATCGTCGACTCATCAAGTTCTAGTCAGTGTCTGTCTTGAAGCGGCCCGTCCCCTTTACCCTCTGACTCAAGCTCCAAGTCAACAAGTTAGAGGCAATTAACCAAAGCCCTCCCGCCCTGTCAAACTCGTTAGTGTAACCCAAATTTCAGTGATTCCAATTGGAAACTCTTCCTGCTCTCCGCATAGTTCATAGTCTAGTACATGTTTGCCTATCAACATTTCGGCAGTTAAAAAAATAGTACATATGATGCAAAAACAACACCAACCCAACACCATCACACATGTGTGTATGTACTAAAAACCCTCACCCCCGGAAAACTTTTCCCTTGTCCCTTATCCGGCAGGTCGGTTCACATTGGGCATCGACAAAAAACATGTCAAACCCTCCCCAGTCTAGGATCGTCCCGCCATGATCCCATTCGCTGGAGACTCCGTAGAGTGAATGAACTTCACCACGTATCACACAAACTGTTGCCTCTTGTTATGCGCTGTCAGAGTTTCCCGGGACGCATTAGACTATAGGCCCGGCGCCGCGGAGTTTAGCCTCTCCCCGACCCGCTGGTATGGAGTTTGGACTTGGTGTCTGCCCCGAGAGTGCGTTTGCGTCCGCGTCTGTGTGTTGGCGTTGCCTCTGCATTTGCATATGATACCGGGCCTTTGGGAAGAAACCCCCTGAATTTTGGCTTGATTTTTCCTTTTTGCCTGCCCCAGTTAGTGATGCATCATGCAGGAGAACGCGTCATTAATTGTGGTCATTGGATGCGCATTGTTGCATTTTGTCCTGATTGTGTTCCTGCAGTTGCAGGGGGAACTTATTGGTTACTAAGAGAGCTTTGACTGTCCAGAGTTGAGTTGTTCTCACAGCTGATGATAGCAATAAGCCAATGCTATGGCGTCTAGCTTGACTTGCAGAAAAGCCAGCGACAGTTGTTGCAGTCATCTTGATTCCTACGTGGTCTAACCCATATGGTAGACGCACAAACATGTAGATTATCCCCGATAAATTAGGTATATATTCAAGATTCTTTTAGTCTAGGTGATTGAATTTGCTGCCCAAGCTCCAGTCATCAGCCCCCTCATAAGTGGTATCTATGTCTTTCATCTTCTGTCTGTTCTATTGTGTCAAAATGCATCTAAAAAAAAGAAAAAGAAAAAGAAAAAGAAAAAGAAAAAGAAGAAGAAAAAAGGCCCGCAAAAAGAATGGCTGTTCGTCAAGCGGTGATTTGATAACCGCCGCCATTATTTTGATGTAGCCCACTTGTATCCTCACCGTTCTGTGGTGTTGATCGACAGCCACCACTCACATCATCATTTTTGTGCTGTTCCGGCAGCTTGCCCTGTCGTATATCTTGGGACTCAAGTGGTTCATCGCGCATTGATCGCGCATCATCCGGAACCATCTCGCCATCGCTCACCGTAGGGAACGGCGTGAGAACATGGCTGATGTCTCCCCACCAAGTCTCTCCGAACTGCGTGAACCAATCGACTGTGATTTTGAGGCCCTCATCAATCGACACTTTCTGCTCCCAACCGAGCCTCTTTAGTTTGGTACCATCAACTGCATACCGACGGTCGTTGAAGGGTCTGTCCCGAGTGTACTTGATCCACTTGCGGAGCTGCTCCGGGGTATCGTGTGGTATCCTCATTCGGTCGAGCAGCATCCCGCAAAGCTCTAGATTGGATACTTCATCGTGTGAACCGACGTTGTAAATCTGGCCAATTTGACCTTTGTGGAGAATCGTGTCAAACGCATCAGCTGCGTCGCCAGCGTAGAGATATCGCCGGGTAGGCGTGCCGTCTCCGTGCAGAACCAGTGGCCGCTGGCGGTTAAGAAGACATGTAAACTTGGGGATGATTTCTAAGAACGGTTAGAATCTTGGATATGCATCATGCGGTAGGCAGCTACCTGACTCACTCTCCGGATATTGATGAGGACCATATACGTTGTTACTCCGCACAATGATGGCAGGTAACTTGAAACTCTTCTGGTAAGACTGCACTAGCATCTCAGCTGCCGCTTTGCTGGCGGCATATGGATTTGTAGGAGCCAATATGCTCGTCTCGAGAAGGTCGTCGTCGTCTTCTTTGACTTCACCGTATACTTCATCAGTCGATACATGAATGAAGCGGCCAATGCCAACCTTCTTGGCACTTTCAAGGAGAACATGAGTTCCGTAGACGTTTGTGTGTGTAAAGCCATAAGAGTTGCCAAAGCTCAGGTCCACATGTGACTGGGCGGCAAAGTGTAGAACTGTATCGATATTGTATCGCTCCATACAGTCAACAACCTCAGCTGGGTTGGTGATATCGCCATGATAGAAGGTAAAGTTGGAAGATTCACTTAGGACGCCTGTGTTGTTGAGAGCAGCGCAATAGTCTAGCTTATCGAATGAGACAATGTTATAGGCATGTGGATATGTCAAAGTGAGGTGGCGGACGACCCAGCAAGCGCTTGGAATAAATCGTCAGTGGAGCAGAGCTTGGCGTTGCAGAACGTCACTCACATGAAGCCAGCGCCGCCCGTAATCATGATGTTTTTAACATCGGAGCGAGGCTCAAATTTGGTTGTGCCAATGAGTACAGGGGCATGCTTCCATATGTCGCTTTGTTTGCTGTGGCTATTTGTTCCAACTAGACATGACTATCGGTTAGTATACAGCTCGACCATTCGCTTATATAGCTTGCTCGGGTGACGAGATGTCAAGTTGGGTGGCTTACCACTGGCGTCACCGTTAGTTCGCGGTTGATCAGAGGAGGCCGCCATATTCGTCGTAGGATATTTGGGTCTGCCCTGATTGAAGCAAGGTGTATCAGAGCATTGACTGTGACTTTGATAGCAGAGTCTCTGCTGTTATGCAGACAAATCTGCCTGCGTCATGAACAGCCAGGATTTTAATTGTCGCAAACCACCCGCGCGGGAGATGGGTCATGGATAGACAGGGGACAGGGGATATGTAAGGGGCAATCCCTCGGCTCAGAAGCAATGAAGGGAGATCATTGACCAAGAGATTTGGTCTAGAATACGAATAAATTATCTTGTGTAACACTGTAGAGGTTTTTCGTTATTAGTTGTCAGCAACTGGATCGAGTTAAAGGGGCAAATCACACAGAACACGAAGAGACGTTGAATTCTAGCGTGGTTTGTCCAATGCAGCACAGTTGAACTTGTAACGCCACCTCACTGGTGAGATGTGGCGCTGGTTCCTGGAAAGGAACGTTGCGCCACAGTTCAAGTCCTATGTAAATGCTGTGATGATTATGGGAGGTCGCTTGCTGGTTGACAAGCGAGTTACAAACACAAAGATGTACCTATGTATGCCGATCTTACTCAAGCTTCCATGACTATATTAGATGTTCTCCAAGACTCCACTTGTTCTGTTTATACTCTGATTCCCTGCTGTTCCTCTTTTGCTGCTTTCTACCTGTCAAGCGAACGGTACGACGATTAACGTTCTATCGCCGTTTCATTAAATGTTGACAAGCCCGCTTCGATTTATAGCTCCCTCAGTACGGATAAGGTGCCCCTACCGCTCTACAACCTCAACGATCCCTATCCAGCTTTCGGGCAAGCATTAACTGTGTCTTTACCAAGGTTCGGGATAATTAGGTGAATATACAAAGTAACGTTACTTGCGTCCTCGAACAGACAACAGCCACGCTCTACATAAATTAATGCATTGACCTTTGGTGGGTGCGCTGAAGTAGTCCAACTTGAGGTCTGTTATACATTGGGGAAAAGAGAGTATTCAATCCCTCTTGATGAACTGTCATCGTTGGGCTTCCCCCTCTACTATTTTTGAGGTCCGTTACTAATAATCATCATGAGCAGAGCGTGGCTTTCGACTCTCCGCCTAACTCTTGCTTTTGTTGCAACGGCCGGGAGAGATCTTCCGCTTTATAGACAGACATCGTTCCCAGCGACATGGTATATTCTTGCATTCCCGCCCCTGCCAGCATATTGAATGGCCTCCCCTCATCAATAATCTCAAAGTGACTCGATGCACTGTACCAGTGGGGCATCTATCATCGTCAAGACCTCGACCTGATCACGGATATGACATCCTGAAATGGCTACATCAACCAGGGGTCGAGGCTTCCACTCCGAGTCCACGCCATTCGCGGACTCAAGGGATGGGCTCGATTGACACCCTGACCAGTTAGTCGAAGAGCAGGGTCTGAAGACTAAAGCGCCTTCTTATATCCGTATAACCGTCTTGATACTCATGGCTAGGACTATCTATCATCCATTGCCCGGACAAGACATCCGGCTTTCAACCCTGGTGCCAATTCCTTTATGGTCCCAGCGAGAATAAACACTCATAATATTATCTTCGCAATCTGTCTGTATCTCGTCCATAGGTCCGCGTACAAGTTTCTTGATAAGGACGAAGAACCTCCCGAGCCGGATGCGGATGCAACACCCAGATAAGCTTGACCCTGCATGGAAGATGATTTGATCCTCATCGAACAGGCTCCGCATCGCGGGCCGGTCTTCGCATATAATCCTCTTGGTGAAGAAAAATAACATCCTGAACCGTAGGTAGGGTGGATTGACGGATGAAATTTTGCCTCTTCAGTGAGCTGATTGTGAAGATGGAACGAAGAGAAATGCTGCTCGGGCTGACAATAAGCAAGTGATTATGAACCATGATAGTGCTCTGTGAGTTGTTGATGAGGGAGAAGACTCTTACCTACCAAGTCAAGCTAACGTACCTTAAGTAAATAAGTAAATACAAGTTCATGAGTCCTGTCTTATTCAAGGACAAAGCATCTGGGCTTGAAAGGACGGACCTACTAGGCAAGATACCTGAGGTATGGAAACCACCATCCTTAAGATCTCAGAGGTCACTGTCGTCCATCCTCAAACATTGAGCAATTGTCTCCTTGATAGACAATGCACTCAAAGTGCTTTTCTTAAATGCTACATACGGGCATGACCACCTTACCAGGTTGGCTACTGAGTTAGTACGTGGTAGGTCAAGGCAAGGGAAGCGGTCCTTCTCAGGTAGGCATTCGACAAAATCAAGACATCATGAGCAGGACACAGTGAAGTCACTTGGTACGAAGCTACACCTCATCGATCATGCCACTCGCTCGTGAGGTGCGCGTCTTCTCGAATTTTTGAGTTGAAGAACAGGCCACACAGAATTGAACAGGAAAAAGGAATGACAGAGGCCAGGGGCTTGAAATGAAGATGTCTTCGTTATTTTTGTACTGCATTGTATTGCCGGTTCAAGTTCAAGAACGCCAAGCACCATGACTACCAAGCCACTATTAGAGAAACAATTATAGGTTGAACCTCTTGCGATCCTTCTCCATCTTGGCCTTCCACTCCCACTGTGTCGCATCATCACCCTCACTTCCAGCTCTTCCAATACCCTTGTCAACTCTCCTCAACTTGAGGGTGAAGCGGGGACCAAGCTCCTGGAGACCAGCACGGATTCCCTCCACACCCTTGACCTCCTTTCCATCAGCACCGACGATGCTCTTTTCTGTCTGTCGCTTTTCTCGGAAAACATAACGATGTCGTCGCACAAAGATATAATCTCGCTGGTTGTGGAGCGTAGTGACCTGGCGACCTTGGAATTCGGGCTTGGGGGGGAATAAGGTCATAAACAGCTTGGCTGTCAATAGACCCAGTGGTGTCTTGAAATTGTTTAGAAGCAGTTCAGGGTAGTGATTTGTTGGGTTTCCATGACCTGGGAGCTTTTTGCCTTCAATCCAATTTGTGATGGAGAAATGAAAGGTCGGGCCGGAAGGAAGATGCACAATGGTGAGACCTGTAGGTTTCTTGGAGTCCTCCTTGAGGAGAATCACAGCTGTGTGCTCTCGATTTGCGGCGTATTTGCAGATCTCTCGGAGTGAATACTTATGGCCGTATCGATGAGCCGACCGGGGGACGTAAGAGCTGTTGGGGAAGAACTCGCAGAGAACATGGGCCTGCTCGTGGAGAGTAGAGTTGATGGACGTTGTGACCAGAATCTTGGGCTCAGGAGCCGGTATGTCGGTGAAAAGAGACGGAAACTTTAGGGCCAGTGACGTTGGTGTCAAGTCAAGGTTCGTGCTTGTTGTGGATGGGGCAACACTGTTATCTCGCTGTACACGGCGTTGACGCTTCTTTTCCAGTGTAGCCTGTCGCTCTTCGTCCATCTCCTCATCCGAAGCCAGCATACTGTCAACGTCGTCATCCTCGTCCAGCTCTTCCTCAGCGCGCATAGCAGCCTCATGAGCCGCCTGTTCTGCTGCTTCAGCCTCTTCAATGCGGCGGCGCTTCAGCTTCTCGAGGTCCACCTGCACACCAAGACTGTCATCGTCTATATCATCCCATACTCGCTTCGAGTCGATCGTTGCAGGTTTGCGCTTAGCTAGACGGGCTGCCTTGAGCTCGGGGTCCTTTGCTTCTTCCCTACGGCGACGGTGTCGTTCCTCATGTCTCTCCTTGTTCTGGTGCTTCTTATACTGGACGAAGAGCTCCTTTCGTTTGAGCTTATTGGAAGACTTGAGCGCCTGAACAGGCGGCTTTGTGAAACCCATTTGCGGCGATTGGATGGAGTAGATCGAGTTAAGTAGCAGACACGGTAGAAAGAAACACTAGGTAGGTAGGTACGGCTGGGAAATAATTTGTTAGAGGGGCATTTCTGCCCGGCAGAAAAGTCCAACTTTTTGGCGGTGAGTGATCATCTTGTCCAATCAGTAGATGCGATTTCCCTTGGGCCCCACAAGACCTTGTCGACTTTCGCAGAAATCGACAAGACAGACAACGACAAAACCTTCAAGAGGCGTCTTTATCTCGTGCCATAAACTGGAATTAAGACAGAAAAATGGCACAAAACGGCACAAAACGAAGAAAGATCGCTCATGATTCTGCCAATCATGAGACCCAAGATCAGAATGACTCAAGAAGCGCTCAGAAGTCTTTCTTTAAGAACGCTTCAAATTGGAGTCTCGAACAAGACTATGAGACGCGCCCACGCAAAGGCAAGAAGCAAAAAGAGAGCAACAGACTCCCCATCAAGACAGCCGATGGTCGAATTGAGCAAGCCGAGGCGCAAGACGATGAGACGGCGTCAATTGAGAGCGACACTGAATGGCTAGAAGGCCGCGAGGATGCAGCGGAGGAGGAGCCTGAGGAGGAGGAAGAGGAGGAAGAAAAGGAACCCGAGATCCCAGAGCCTCAACAGATTCTCGCAGCACAGGAAGAGCTAGCAAAGATTGCTATGCAAATGAACGAGAACCCAGAGGAACACGTCGGCGCATTCAAGGCTCTCGCCAAGATCGGACAATCTAAGATTATTGCCATCCAGATGCTTGCCCTCATGACCCAAATGTCTGTCTATAAGGATGTTATTCCTGGATACCGTATACGTCCCCAGACTGAAAACGGACCCAGGGAAAAGCTATCCAAGGAAGTGCGTACACTGCGACAGTATGAACAAGCTCTTGTTTCTGGATATCAGAACTACATCAAGGAGCTTGCTCGATGCTCCAAGCTTGAAGTCAGGGCTGCAAAGGGCGGGCAGAGTATGGCTACCATCGCTATCACTTGTGCTTGCACTCTTGTTACGTCTGTTTCACACTTCAACTTCCACATAGATTTGCTCAAAATTCTTGTTTCGAAGCTTAGCCGGCGCAAGATCAATCAGGATGGCGTCAAGTGTTTAGAGGCTCTTCAGACGCTTTTCAAGGAGGACGAAGAAGGGCGACCGACAAACGATGCGGTGGCTTTACTTTCCAAGATGATGAAGGCTCGCGAGTTCCAGGTCGATGAGAGTGTTGTGAACCTCTTCCTAAGCCTGCGCCTCCTCTCCGAATTCTCGGGTAAGGCATCCAGAGACCATGTCGAGAATGATGATGCACCCCTCAAGAGGAAAAAGAAGGAATTCAGAACCAAACGACATCGCAAGGCACTCAAGGAACAGAAGGCCTTGGATAAGGACATGGCCAACGCCGATGCATCAGTCAGTCACGAGGAGCGGGATCGCATGCAGTCCGAGACGCTTAAGCTTGTGTTTGCAACCTACTTCCGCATTCTCAAGCTACGCACGCCTCATCTCATGGGTGCCGTTCTTGAAGGTCTTGCCAAGTACGCCCATCTCATTAACCAAGATTTCTTTGGTGACTTGTTGGAAGCACTCAAGGATCTTATCCGACACAGTGAAGAAGACGCCACTGAGGGTCTCGGTGATGAGGAGGGTGGTGAGGGTGAAGAAGACGATGATGATGTCCCCATTCGCAACTTAACGCGTGAGGCTCTTCTGTGTACTGTTACAGCATATGCTCTGCTCGAAGGCCAAGACGCTCACAACTCGCGTAACGATCTTCATCTTGACCTCTCCTTCTTCACAACACATCTCTTCAAGTCCCTTCTCCCACTCTCAACAAACCCCGATGTCGAGCTGACACGCCCCACCAACACAAACAACGCAACCACCAAGATCAATGTCCAGACCACAACAGTTCTTCTCCTCCGAGCACTGACGGGTATTCTTCTCCCACCCTGGAACATCCGATCCGTGCCACCTATGCGACTAGCCGCCTTTTCCAAGCAGCTCATGACAACAGCGCTTCAGCTCCCTGACAAGTCGTGCCAGGCTGTTTTGGTTCTTCTCAGCGATGTAGCGCACACACACTCGAAGAAGGTCCGTAGTCTATGGAATACTGAGGAGCGCAAGGGAGATGGTCGATACAATCCCGTGAGCGATAGTGTTGAAGGTAGCAACCCGTTTACAGCAACGGTGTGGGAGGGCGAACTGTTGAGGAAGCATTACTCACCTAAAGTCAGAGAGGGTGTCAAGATACTAGAGAAGGGCATGTCCGAGTAGGTGGTTAATGAGTGAATACATCAGCACTGTGCACTTAATATTGAATTCGATTCCCACCTATTTAAGAATCATGAGTACTTCACGGATTGATGACCAATATATGTTTTACACTCATGTGTGTTTTTTTCTACGGTCTTCTGGTATCAAAAACCAACTATAGGCTTGATTTACATGGCTACATAGAATTAGACGCTCTAGTATCAGTTGAGAAGCGTCGGTTCTTGTGCCCTTCGAGAACCCTATCCGAAACCCGTGCACACCATATCCTTGCCTCCCTTACTTAGCCCACATGGATGCACCAAGGCCCTTAGTGGGCTTTCTCGGGGCACGAGCTACCTCCCCATTGTCGCCAGCAGTGCGCAAGGGCAGCTCGGTCGAGAAGATGTCATTGATAGGTGACCTGGACATGATTTGACTGGTGGCAGGGCCGGTGATCCGGAAGCCATTGGCATAAGTGGCAACAGGCGTCGCGGTGACCATGAATTGGGCATCAGGAGCAAGTGTCTGTGTCGAGACATGTTGCGAGTCCTCATTACACCCCAACTCAATTGGCGATGGAGTCGCATGCTGGGCTGGCATGGAAGTGACTGGCGGCGGGTGCAATCTGGGGACAAAGCCAGGTGCCTGAGGGCGAAGCGCTTGAGGCTCTTCTGGGCCTTGAGATTCCTTGATGGCAACGGGATCTTTGGCCTGCATAGATTCGGATCTGGCCTCGGTAGGAGCTTGAGTGGAGTCAAGCTTAGTATGCTCCGAAGAAGTTTGCAGATCAGCGAGATCATCATAGGTATGGCCAGACATCCAGCGTTGATGATCGACAGAGGCAATTCCAGGTACCTCCTTTGCAGTCCCAGACTTAAGCTCAACTTGACCTCCCTCTAAGTCAATAAGATCTTCCACCTGTGCAGGTTCGGCAGCGGTCACAGTTGGAGCTTGAATAGAGTCGAGCTTAGCCTGCTTGGGTGAAGTTTGCGGAGCATCGGGACGAAGAACAGTAGACTCAGTCATCTCAGCCTGAGATCCAGATACAGAGGTAGTCTTATGAGCAATGAAACTGGCAGCCGATTTGTATGTGGCAGCAATGCCCGCTTTCTGGCTGTTGTTGTGACGCTTGACTATGCAGTTAGGGGGAAGAACCCCCACACTTGCATTTGCCTTCAGTTCCAGAAGTTTGTCGGGCGTGTACTTCAAAGGTTCGGCGTTCTTGGAGTCATGTGTAGCTACCTTCTTCGTTTGACAATCAGAAACGCCAAAGTCCGATTCATCGTCCGATTTTTGGTTTTGGAATAGCTCCAAAAGACTCTTCTTTTTCGTCTCTTTACCGGGAGGGTTGACAGTCTTAACTGGCATCTTTGAGTGACCAGTTTCTGTTCCTGCAGTCGAAGCTTTGATAGAAGCTTGGCCTGAATCAGTGACAAAGTCACAGAGGAGATCAAGACTGCTGACTCTTCCAGGGGCCTTAGAAACTGTGTGAAGCTTGATAGATGTGGCATGAGCCCCAGCTTTCTCGCTCTGCCCCTGAATGGAGTCGAGATCTTCCTTGGCAGCCTCCGGAATCACGGCTAAAGTAGGCGGAAGCTTGACCATAGGCTTCTCATTTTCTTTTTGAGTGGGACTGGGTGACACAGCCTGTACCTTAGGAACAGTGGATGGAGTGGATGGAACCTCGGCCTTGCCCTTATGGTCTTGACCCTGGACAAGATTGGAAGACAGCTTCGGAGTTACATCTCTTCGACCAAGAAAATCAGAAACTGACGAGCCCAGAATAGCTCCGGGTTTACGATCAAGAGGGTTAGGGAGAAGGGTCGACTGATAGCACCGAGCTGTTGTTGACGGAGTAGTAGAACCGCTTGAGGGCACAGGTGCTGGGCGCGCAGCTTGCATCGATGGGCCTTGAAACAATATGTTAGTCCACCTGTTAACGAATCGGTTTGTTGCAATTGGTGTGAAGATTCTCCAACTCAGGATTTGGGCGTTCCCGAGACTAAGTTGGATGAGGGTCAAAGTCTTAAATACTGACCTGCTCGTTTCTTGGGGATGTTGCTTTGACCCTTGGCCCCGGTATTGGATTTGAACAACATTTGCAGTGCCTTAGCATCGGATACCTTGCTAGGGTCTTGATACCCTCTGTCGCCCATGGTTGCTGTGTCCGGCGTAGCAACAAGACTCTAGAGGTGTGCGTGGGGGGCGGTTTAGAGGCCACTACAACGAGAGAGTGTCAGCAAATAAGAGGTAATAGAAATAAGGCAATCATTTGTATTATAAGCCTTTGTTAGTACGACTCACGTTGGTATTGAGATTGCAGACGTAATCAGTAACAACTGTGTGGCGGAGATTTGGGTGTAGCTATACTGGACACGCGACAGTTCTGAACTATTCACTATTAACCCACCGAAGCATAGCATTGACATGCATGTATCATGAAGCATACGGATGCTAGACGACAGTGATGTGATCCCTGGAATACTCGGAGGGAAAAGCGACTTACCTTTGATCTGGAGAAGGGACGCGCTGAGCTTCTGCTGGCTGAGGCCAACAGAGGGGGGGAAAGAAGGAAGGAAGGAAAACAAAAGGCAAGACCTCTTGATCAGTACCTCATTTGATAGTCTATATCGTGGTTTATGAATTCATACTGGGGGGAAGGGAAAAAGAAAATCAAAACAAAAGTTCTGGTGCGTGGTGGAGGAGGAGGAGGAAAGAAGAGCGCGATGGGTGGGGGAGGGAGGGAGAAAGCGATAGAAGTACCTAGCCCAGCAACAGCCACAAGTGGGTGGCTAGGTATGAGCAGAGGGATTTGGTGAATGAAGGAAACAGTTCCCTATTAGGATGATTTTAGTTGGAAGGATTGCTTATAGGTAGCATTACAGAGGAGTGGTAGTTGAGTGAAGTCGCTGTAGCATCGTCCTTAGGGGGTAGTGCGGTATTGCAATGCAGCCAAGCCAAGAGTCCACTGCCTTAGTACCTAGTAGGTAGCTGCCCTACTGAGTAGAAATTTATCAACAAGGTCTCAGTTGCTTGAACTATACCTCTCTCCTAGGAGGAGTACAAACGATTCTGTCATGGGGCTCCCCTGGCTGGTATGTATGTTCATGCACTCAGGAGCTGCAGGGTTTGGCGCTGCCCTGTGATCTCGTTGGAGGATGAATTCCATCTACAATAGGAGGACCTACTCACTGTCTCGGCTTTATATGTGACTCGATGTCCTTTTGCAAACCTCCCTCATGGGTTGCCTGCACCCTTACAGTCGCCTGGTGCTAGATTAGGGGGGTGTGCGGTGACAATTGAGGATCGCGGGAGGGTATCCTGCTTGACACTGCTCACTCTACTCCACAGCCATGAATAGCAACTGTGTCTGTCTCAGGTAGGTATTCAAAGATAAAGGAAGAATATGCGCAAAAGATATCTCCTTCCTGTACCACATTGTGAACAAGTACTTTACTTCAGCACCCCTGAATGGTTCTGCCGTTTGAGACTCTTCACTATGCAGCCACCAATGCCGTTCAACAAACAGCTGATACGCTAATAAGATGATTCGGATTTCTATAGGATACATGCATAACCCCCTGCTTAGATTATCTGTCTACCTCATTCAACACGCGCTCGCTTGGGTCCCACTGTTGTTTCTATAGTATTGATCTTTGGGGCAAGATATTGTGCATCAGAAGACACATCTAGCCATGAGGCTTCTATTGGCTCGACTTTCTTCAGAACAAACTCCTGCAAAGCTCCAGCTCCTGGGGCATCCATACGAATAGCTACGGATGAGACTCTTGGCACTCCAAGACAAGAACTCAAGCGTTCAGAGCATAGTTTAGATAAGCCTACCAGGCGAGTTTTCCTTTCGGAACTGGTCTTCCTAGATGCCGCCCCAATCATCTGTGGGAAATGGCAGTTGAATGGTGAGGCTTGATCGCCCCGCGCTACAAAGACCATGGAATATTGTCGGTTGGGTTCGTCTCCCATTGATTCAGTCTCTTGTTGCGAACACAACTGCAGATTTCGAGTGATAGAGTTAAGACCGACATCGATGCTAGCTTCTATCTCAGGCATTGGGGGCATGGGGGGTTGTTCTGAAGCCTGGGCTGTCTTCTTGGTCCCTTTCTCCTTTTGCGATGAACGCTTCCCCTTGGATCGCTTGATTTGTGTCTGACGATACTGCCCAATGGGGCTCAAGAGGCTGTGGGTGTTAGAAAGTCTTCGTCCTGTTTTATGACCTTCATGGAAAGATATGTGTAAGACTCGGCCAAGTTATAAGCTGACTTACTCGCACAGCAATTCGAGAATGATGTCTTGATCTTCTGTCAATATCGAGGGCCTATTCTTGTGAGACATGAACAGCCTGGAGACCTGAGAGATTATCATACCATGGGACAGTAGAGAAAGGAGTGTCAAGCTGATGCACAACCTTCTTACGGGGGCCTTGGGAAGCGGGAGCGGACATGATGACGCTCAGTGACGTGTAAGACGCTGGAAACAACAAGCGACTTCCGATCAAACCGCTAATCTTAAGCTACTAAGTGTAATTGAATGTTCAGCGAAGGGCGGCGCGGCCACAAGAATGACATGAGAGACCCGAAAAAGCCCTGCAGCTATTCACAATTAAATGGAAGGGCGATTATGTGGGGCAGAATTTTTGACGGGGAGTTGCTTCTTAGCGCCGGGTTATATGTCATAGGCCGCAGGAACAAACTCTGAAAAGGCCAGCTGAATGGCGATCAATCATTGCCATGATTTTGGCTAAAGCATGCTTTTGACAGCTGTGAGTAGTCTATTACTTAGCAGACTTGCAAAGAGTTGACGTTAGATTGCCTCATTGGAATCCATGACGTTGGTTAACACAGACGATACGGCTTGTACAACCAAGGCAGACAAACGCTGGGAAAGGCCCGAGAACCCCTGGGCAACATTCAGTTAAGTGGATGTATCGTGAAGTTAACTACAGCTTGTCTAGGTAAGGTACTTGGGCCGGTTCGTAGGTGCTGGTCATGGATTAAAGAAGAAATCATAAACACCCCTTATTCAAACTCCTTTGCAATGGGGGAAATAGAAGTGACTGCTGTGTGTGAGGCATGCAATTGACAGGAAACGTGCAGACGTCGAAAATGGGGCAGCCTAATAAGGCAGACAGCCGAACATGGTCACAGATCAAATCAAACATGGTTGGCATCATGAATTGTTGTCGGCAAACAACCGCACAGATTGGAGTTGATCTGGACCTGGAAGACAAGAGGTCTACCTCCGTATTGAGTCGCCTACCTACTTCTCCCGAATTATAATGCCCAAATCCTCAGTCAAAGTAATAAATGACGCAGATTTAGGTAAGTTGCTTCTACCGTCATTTATTCATGATTGAAAGTTGGATGGAGGGTTTGATGCCCCACCTAATAAGACGCGCTCGTTATCATGACAACTCTCGCGTGAATGACCTCGAGTACCTACCTACGCGTACAAAGTTTCACTTCCATTATTTTGACTTTTCGCTTCGCGTGTTAGCAGGGCCTGGCTGGCAATCACTGTAGCTACGTTTCTCTGATTGAGTTACTACTAGGTAATTAATATTTTACCCCTACATATATATATATATATATACTCCCATGCTACTGTGGCCTCGAGAATCAATCGGCAGTGCATGTACCTAAGGATAGTACTTATAGGTAAATGCCAAACCTAAGTAGTACCTTGACCTAACTACTAGGTACAGTACCGTCCGTGGAGCCAATCGAGAACATCTCCTTGATGTAATCGCACTATCCTCACACCTTTTTACCCCGCCCTCCGACAGCAGCTGACATCACGCCCAAGCTGTCTGGAAGTGAGCTCCCCACTAAAAGGATCTCAAGTTTGTGCGGAACAACTGTCAGTGCCAAAAACAACTGCAAGGCAACCGGGCACCAGGGTAATCTTGATCTACCTTGCCTACCTTACCTTTTGCCTACTAACCCAGCATACATCTTAGCTCGACGGCACCAGAGAGACCCTCCATTAGAAACCCCCGAAAGCTTCAAGGCTCCGGCGCGCACCATTTTCATCCCTTACCCAGTGGCTGTGAGGTTCTCTTATCGCCCTTCCTAGGTTCTTCGTACTCTTCACCTTACCTAGAAACCTCCATAACTTCCATTGTATACTTGCCCGCTCACATTGGCAAGATCAGAAGGCTGTCTTTTTTTCAACAATCTTCTCATTCCGCAAAGCAGCATCAGAATTTACCGTCTCATACTGGTTTCCTTGACAAGGCAAGTAAACACAACCCTACCTTATTCTTCTCTTTTTCAAACGAATGTTTCCCTTCCCATCTTGCTCTGGTCTACTATCTGCACCCCCAGTGCTCCTGTTATAGCGGGGTATCCACACTAGCAAACCGCGAGCGCGCACTGCCAATCCATGCTCCCCCGGCCTGAACTAAGGTGGCCTAGGTACTATCCTCAGATCCATCTCAAAAGGTCTTATCCATCCAATCCATCCACCTGTTTTCTTATCCGCATCACAATCCAGGTCCCAAGAGTAAACATTATATTCCTCTGGGCAACCATCTTTCATCCGTTCTTGAACGTCAGGATCTCTTATCCGCACACATTCGTCTGCGTTTCCCTTGCCCCCACACTTGTGCTTTGGCTCTGATCACCTCTTCGAAACCTCTATATCTTCGAGCTTGGGACTCTTGCTACTTTGCCCCGCTACATTTCACAGTTTCTATCAAACCCACATGTTAATTTTGTGCAGCTATCGCCGGGGCGTCTTTCGCGACGGTGTGACGTCTCTGCACCTCCACGCTTTGTCCCCGTTGGCCTCTTTCTACGATTCCGATGGATCCAGCCTCGAGATCTCCCGCTCTCCCAGATCGTGCTGCCTCCGCTGAAGCGAGCTCGACCCGGCCGAATCCCTTTGATGACAGCAACATATCATCTCGCAAGCGCCAACGAACCTCGCTCTCTGGGTCTCCCACCAATTCTCACAGCACACTGAATCCTGGCCACGACTCTTCTCGCTCCGCCACTCTTGATACTGAACCTGTCTTGCCTCGGCCTGGCTCGACAACTGCCTACTCTCAACCCGACTCAGTCGCGCCGAAGACTTCAGATACAGGATCTCCTGTTTGCGACCCTTTAACAGAGCCGCCATCGAGTATGGCTACTCTTAACCTGAGAAACGCGCCCGAGAACGACTCAACTTCCTCTCCACCTCCTCCACCGAACGTGGCCCAGTCAGTTGCGGCTGAGACCACGGACGATGCCTTGAAGGACCAAGTCAAAGAGAGCGTCGAGGATGCTGAAGTCGCCATGGTGCCGCCTCCCCAAAACCTCGGCACTCCACGTTCCAGCTTCTCGCATTCAGCAAGTCCTCCTATTGAAGTTATCACGGTGCAGTCGGATGATGATATGGCTTCTGATCGCCAGAGCATTGGGGTTTCAATTGTCGATGATGATTCTGTCATGATCGATCCCATCAATGAATTCCCTTTCAGGGAACCAACAGAGACACTGGAGGGAATGTTGGTGCGACTCTGCAATTATATCGAAACTCGTAAGACGCCTTCTGCTTTTCCTAGGGGGTCTACATGCTAACAGTGTAGAATCGTCGATCGACGCAGGAGCCATCTACAAACTCCAACAATGGCTTAGACGGTATCTCGATTACATCGCTACTGCCAATCAGCAATTGGTAGTCGATTCATGTCGTCTTAACCATGTTTTCTGGATGACCTTCCCACGCATTATTACCGCTATGGCTGCCCACAGGTAAGCCCGCCACGCATGCACCTATGTACCGAGACTAACGTTGCACAGGCCTCCGTTCCTAGCAGATGATTTGTTACGGCATCATACCGAGGCCGTCTTTTTAGACTTCGCCAGGTTGTCAGCATGGTTCGTCAATCAGGATATTCATACGATCAAAGAGTTCATAGCAGAACAGGGAGGCCGGGGACAGCAGACCGTCGAACTTTTCTGCCCATGCTATCTTCAGAACCTCCACTCAATCATCAACCCGCTATTGTTAAGCGATGATCAGTATCAGCATTTCGGGGCCTTGTCCATGGCCTTTCTCAAGGCATACCAGGACAGCCCAGGCGGGAGCCTAAGTCGCCTTCTCCAGCTGACAAAGGCATTATTCCAAGTTATCCCTACATATCCCCGGTTGACTAATGACCTAGCACCTATATGCTTAGTCGCGTCAGATATCATGGAGGGTTCCTGTAACTTTGTTACTCCCGAAATTGCTTTCAAAAGCAACCAGAAACTTCTGATAGGTCACACTTTGCTCGATCTGATACACGAAAGATTGGACATCATGATTGACAAAAGTCCGACGCATCTCGTCGCAGACAGTGTTCTTGTGATAGTTCAAGCTTTGTCAAATATGATCAACATAGCTCTCAAGGGTGATCACGCAGCTGCAATTCTCATGTTGGAACGGCACCGCACAGAGTTTCCAGCGGTGCCTCTCAGATACACTGCTGAAGCGATTTCCTATGAACACCGCTTTCAGTTCTTGATCAAACTAATCAAGTCAAGCCAAATGCAACTTCGATTTCAAGGCATGACACAAATGTGCAAAGAACTTATTGCCTTCTGGAAAAAGCATCTTGATAGCAAAGCCGATGATGGAAGCCATTATGTCGAACACATTGCGGAATACCTGATCCGGACCGGATTCATCGACTATCTACTAGGCGCCAACTGCCATCCTGAAATTATTGTTGAGGGTGCTAACATCATTGGCTTCATCATTGTGACGAGAAGGTACCGAAGGACGCATATCGATAGGTTTTGGGAGGGCATTACTTCCAGGCAAGACCCTCGAACCGCTGACGCTCTGGCTCGTATGGTCATTCAAGTCGCGCATCTTTTTGATGACGACGGGCTTTTGCTTCTCTGTGAGAAGTTCCAAACTCTTCCCATAGACGCATTTACGCCCGCCATCCGAATGCTCTGGGAGGGTGTCATGAAGAACATGGCAGAAAAATGTTCGGAAGACTGTCTTCTCGCTGTCCAACCGTACAATTTATGTCTGCGTCTATTGAGGGATTCGTCTGTTTGCGCATCCGGATCGCAAGTCATGTATCCTGACATCCAACAAGCAGTAATGCAGAAATTCATAGATCTCCTGAGGTGCGGCCCAGATGCTGAAGGGCAGCAACAGCTCTACCTTGGTTGTCTTCAAGATCTTGCAAATAAGTCTGCAACAACCCTGGGGAGCCTTTGGTGTTTATTCATCGCATTACGATCAAGGGAAATGAGCCGAGAGATGCGCGGGCTAGTAGAACACCATGGCTTGACAAGACTCGTAATTGAAGAGTTGGAACATGCTATTGGTGCTGGCCAGGCGGCAGGGATTCCTGCGGTTCTCTCGTGCTCTGTCAACCAACCTCGGAGAGAATTCATTGCCAACCTCATCCAGCTTGAGCCACCGTCAATCACCGAGGACCTTGGTGTCAAACTATGGGACATGTTGGTAGGGCCAACGTCCCTTTCACCGGACGATAGGCGGGTGGGCTGGGAAATCTTGAACAGTCTCCGTCGGAAGAACAAAAATGGTAATTCTTTCCTTCAAGCTTGTCTGACCTACCATCTTCCAGCCCTTTCGTCCGAATACTTCTGTGAGGGTATGCTTGAATTTCTCAGAATTGAGATCCTCCCACGCCTCAACGACAATTTCAACCTTGCTCTCGATGACCCAGAAGTAGCTGCTACTAGTGGTATTGAACAATTGTGGCGCCTCATTCTCGAGGCCGAAGATGAGACTCTGGTAGACAGGGCCATACGAACTCTCGCAGTTGATGTCTATATCGACAGTCGATTTTTCAACTCTATTTCAACTCAGAGAGCACAATCTGCCCATCTGAAGCTAGCTAGTCGATGCCTAGAGCAGCTGAAAAGTGCTGCACAGGAGCTGAGAAATACAAGCCAAAGCACGAACAGCGATGACCAAGTGGTGGTTACAACGATTACACAACGGCAGTTACAGCAGCAAGAAAGGATTTTCACCCGTTCGTTGAAGTTTCTCCGCTATATTCTTGAGGCCCACCAGTCGAAGCCATCGTTGTCCGCACCTGATCTACGAACACTGATCCCACAAGCCTCCCACGAGGTCCAAGGAGATCCTGCCGGTCTGAAGTATCAGTCCTTCGATGGCGACCAGCAGACTGACATCAAGCCACTTGTCATTGGGAGGGCGAACACGGCAGCCTCGCTCCTCGCTAGTTTGCGGCAAGAGACCGGGTTCGACAACTATCGGATATACTACCGAGGCCGACCATTCCTGCCGAGTGAGCAAGATATATGCAGGTCCTTAGAAGATTTATGCGTGCATGATGGCCTTATACTGGTCAGACGTGAAGAGGGTGGCCCCGCCCTCTCGAACAGGGTCAGGCCGGGCGCTTCACCACTAGAGATTGAGATTTCTGCACACTTCGACGAAATGTGGGAGTATTTAAGCATGGATGAAGCACTGGCACAAGAGGCAAGTACCCACACACATTGGCGATCGGAACTTCGGCTGACCTTTCCAGATTTACTACTTTCTCATCAAGCTGCCCACAGATGGCCACTTCATGAGGTTGATTAGCAGTGGAACAACGTCATCTAAAGATATCTTTCCCTCGGGGCAGCCGTTCAAATCTCTTTACGCTGTCCATGCGTTGATCGAATATGCTGAGACCCTCCTCCCTAGCCAACTGACCGGTCAACTCAATGATGTCGCCACTGGCTCTGGGTCCGATCCGGTAATCCTTCCTGAGGCTCTCAAGACACCAATATCCTTCATCGTACAGGCAATCTCGGATGAGGATATTTTCAATGGCGCTTCGGTATTCCTGCGGCTAAAGTTGGCGTCTACTTTGCTGCATGCCCTTCGGCAGTTTCTTGACAGTATGTTGACTCATCACGCACACGTTATTCGGCCTAACAAAGTTACAGGAGTCGGCAACCTCAGAGGTTCAGTACCGCCACAGGGGCTCCCTCTTCCTGACCCGAACAGGTTGGTGAAAATGTTGTCGTATGCCATAGACTGCCCGGGTGACGTCCCTTCTCCGGTTATAGCAGGAGCGCTTGTGATCTGTCTTCGGCTCAGCATGCTTGATGACAAGTTTTGGGTTGAACTCAAAACAAACCCTGACTTCAAGCATGGCCTGCATCGCCTTCTACTGATTGATTCCCGCCAGAGTATGAGATCACTTTCCGCGAAACTAATTGAAGAACTTTTTGCTGTTATGAATACTGCCACTCTCATTAGTGAGACTGACTGCGACACTTCAGTTAGATCCCGTGAGTACTCAATGGTGGAGTATTTCTGGAAGGTCACCAGCGCCATGGTCAGACAAACGACTGTATTTCCCAGCCAGTGCGAAGAACTCTTTCGATTGGTTCATTTTCTTGTCCTGAAGATTAACGCGCGGTTGCCTGAGTTGTTGGACATTGAGAAGTTTGCCTCTCAAATTAGCCAGCTTCTTCTTGACCATACTACAACCGAGGTAAGCTCAGTCACTTTCGTCAGAACGATATTGAGCAAGACAGCTGACCACATGATCATTAGACCATTGGGCCACCAAGTGTAAATGATTCGCTCGCGAGAGGTCTATCGTCACTGTTGCACATTTGTCTACAGCTAGATAACTCAGTCGCACAGTCCAAGACCCTTCCTAGGTATTATGCTGCATCTTTGAGTCCCGGAATATATGCTGACCTAGCTCAGTAACCTCGCAATGTCACTTGTTTGGAAGCACTTGTACCCTCCCAAAGACCTGCGAAGTGGGCAGCCTGTGCCCAAAGTGATCCTCAACGAAGAGACTCGAGCAAAACTTTCAGATGTGCTATTCACTCTTGTGAAACATGACCAGAAGAAGACGGTGGCGGTTGTGGAAGCTCTCGAGGAACAAGTTCCATTCTTCGACGATGAAGAGGGTACGTGTTATGTTCTAGTAAAAGTGCGAATGCTGACACCAGGTCCAGATGACCACTACATCTACGATCTCAATTACCATTTCGACCGGCACAGAGCTCTTCGGGCTCCCTGTGGGTATACTGGTCTGCTGAATTTGTCCAACACTTGCTATCTTAATTCCTTGATGACACAACTCTTCATGAACACTACGTTTAGGCGTTTCATCCTCGGCTGCCGCATCAACGATCCTGCAAACAGCCAGCAACTCCTGTCCTACACCCAGAAACTGTTCGGTCATATGCAGGAGAGCTACCGTCGCTTCGTTGATCCGTCAAACTTCGTCCATTCTATCAAAACATACGACGACGCTTTGATTGACATTCACAATCAGATGGACGTCGACGAGTTTTACAATCTACTACTTGATCGCTGGGAGACCCAGCTTTCTGGCCACGATGAAAAGCGGGTCATAAAATCATTCTATGGTGGTCAGCTTGTGCAGCAAGTCAAGTCAAAAGAGTGCGAACATATCTCGGAGCGACTCGAGCCATTTTCTGCAATTCAGTGTGATATCAAGGGCAAAGGGACATTAGCAGAAAGCCTCCAGGCATATGTGGATGGCGAGGTCATGGAAGGAGGTACGTAAAGTTCTGTAGTAAGAAAACAGGAGATGCTGACCGAATAACCAGATAACAAGTACAAATGCTCAACATGCGACCGCCATGTTGACGCGGTGAAAAGGTATTGGCCTCCCTCCCGGCGTGATTCCTCATGGTAGCTAATGTTTCATAGGGCCTGTCTCAAAGATGTTCCCGACAATGTCATATTCCATTTGAAAAGGTTTGATTTCAACCTGCGTACCTTGCAGAGAAGCAAGATCAATGATTACTTCTCCTTTCCGGATCAAATTGATATGCGGCCATATACCATTGAGCATCTCAGTAACCCAAAGAGCGATATCGAGGAGGACATCTTCGAACTAGTGGGTGTGCTCGTCCACGCAGGCACCGCTGAATCCGGACACTACTACTCATACATTCGCGAGCGTCCCACCTCAAGTAATCGGCCCTTGTGGGTGGAATTCAACGATGACTTAGTAACGCCATGGGACCCTGCGCAAATGGAATACTCCACATTTGGAGGTACGGATCAACGTCCCATATACGATAATAATGGCATTTTGTACGACAAGAACTTTAGCGCTTATATGCTGTTTTACCAGCGTTCTTCATCCTTGCGCGCGGAACAGGAAAAGATGTCGGTCCTTGCCATTCCAGCACCCCTTCGTGTTGACGTGCCAGACCACCTTGCGGATCATCTCTCGGACGAGAATACAAACATCCTCCGCCGCCATTGTATTTACGACCCGAGCAATGTCAAGCTTGTTCAAGTTCTGTTTCGTCAGTCACGACAGCACTGCAGATCCATTGGCAGAAGCGAAAAGAGTTCGAGTATCAACAGCTTCATGGCTATGCGTAGTCAAGAGCATGGACTTCAGGATCTTGCCATGCGAACGCTCATTGGTAACCTAGATCAGGTTGTCGCAAGGACTAAAGATGCTCCGGATTTTCTCTCATACGAAGAGACTATCGAAGACGCAGTCACATCATGCGAGCGGTGTGCCTTTTCCTTCTATGAGTACTTCAATCAGCATCCGAGCGCTTTTCGCATGCTTTTGCAGCGTAATCCAGATCAATTAGTACGGAGCAAGATCAAGAACCTTTTCAAGGTTGCAGTCTCGAAGATCTCGACAGCTTTGCCCAATGTTTACGATCCGGAGATTCGATACAAGTTGGTTCATGATGCCGACGGAGATGAGACGCTCTCTGAACCTGATGCTTCCCAACGCTCCGTTATTGACGGCGTAATGATGATATTCCAACACCTTTGGAAATTCTTTCATATTCACATTAGAGCCTGGGACGAGTACTTCGGAGCTGTTCTAGATTTTGCTGCCATGGGTCATCGGGAAACCGGATATGTCTTGGCCGCGAACTTCCTAGCGAGCGCTATCAGAATCATTTCTGCTGATCCGCTCCAGGAACTCAGTGGGAACTGGGCCAGAATGCTCCAAAGCGTCATTAGGCGGAACAATACTACAAAGCATACCTCGTATGTATCGATTATCAGACTAGTCAGCCACTTGATGAGTCAGATGAGGCCGCAAATAGGAACCGAATATGTCGAAGACCCGACAGAGCGTGTATCACAACTAGCTGAGGCCTTCAGCTGGACGTTCGAGGAGGTGGATCTTGTTTACAGCAGTCCAAACGGTTCCTATACCAGCCTTTTTGTTGAAAAACTCCTTACCCTCGATCAAGAACACGCAGGATGCAACAATATCATAAGAATCTTGACAAAGCTAGACAGCAGTATGGATGAAAAAGTACTCGGGACCTTGAAGCTATGCATTCGTGGTGAGACTTCGACCCAAGCCATGGATCCGTTTCTGCAGGCTTCTATCACGTACCTCGAAAGCACAGAACAGCTCAGCAACGCCAAAGACATGATTGAACACGTATCTATGCAAGCGAAAAGCCTTCAAAACACCGAGGGGGTGTATTTTGTTCAGCTCTTCAGAACAGCATTGGATCTCCGCCAACAAGACAGGGAATTTTGCAAGGAGGTCCAAACATTCAGCCGTGACCTCATCCCAAGATGGGTACCATTTCTCCTCGCAAGCCCCGAAGAACAAGTGCGCCGGAGCACACATGACTTTTTAGTTTGCGAATTGGGTAAGATTGATGCTGATGCTACCAGTGACCGCGATGTCACCGTGGATGATCAAGTCTCAATCAGACAGATGATGAAGCAAATCGGTGTTATTTGTCTCCAGTATCTCAGGGACCACCATGTGCGCAGACGTGCTCAAATCAGTCGGGAGATTGCAGACAAGTTCTTGAAGGTAATTGAGGGGTGTGCAGCTACGGTGACAACAACAGCGGATATACAACCCGAGCTAGATGTGGAACTCCTCTCATTGCAGGACGGTAGGTCATTTTCTCTACAATCTTATCCAGTATCGTTGACCAAAAGGCTCACCCGTTTCACAGATGTCTTGAATCCCTTCCGCAGGCTAATTGTCGACGAACTGGAGGAAGATGGGTCCGGTATGTTACAGTCGCTCAGCGACTCCAACACAATCATAACAGACTTGAGGTGATGGCTGACATTGGGCAAAGACTGGGAAGGATCCTGCGGGTCATCTGAACAACTTGATGACATTGTTGAGATGAACATTCCAGGAATGAACGAGATGAACGATCTGGAGCAGATGTCATGAGGTTGGGATAATTCCCAAGGAATTCAGACGATCCACTGCGGTTGCTCGAAACCAGAATATTACAACAGGCACGGGCACGGGCACGCCTACACGACCAAGGACAGAAAGGCGTTTAGTGGAAGCTGGGTAAATTCTCACTGATGGTTTGCTTCGCCTAGACCCTAGCTTAAAGAATGAGTGGGTAACGGATGGTTTATCAGGCTCAAAACATCAATGTATAGTCATGGTATCGAGGCAGAAGCGAGTGTTTCTGGAGCAAATTTGCATAGCAAGGAGTGATGGCGTCATGGAAAATAATATGAACAGGATGAGGGAATTATGACTGAAACAGGCAGAGAAAGAGACGAGCTCCCAGTCTGTTCCTCAAAGCCAGGACAGTATGAGGCTCGACAGCTGACAGATAGTCTGCCGGGTCAACGAATACACGACTGCATGATTCATGATAGCCAGGTAGATGATCCGATAAGCCGCGGGGCATCTCTTGGTGAACACGGTAACCTTGAAATGGATTCACAGCCAGATTAGAACAGAGTTGTGTCTGTTACCGCCAGATGAAGTGAGTTTGGCGCCATGTGGTTCTATGAATAGCGACTTGAGGATAGCCTCTGATTGACGGGAACCCTAAGCCGCGCGACAGGCGAAGGGGGAACATACTGGCTATTTCCATCCATTTCCGCATGCGAATTGGACTGGGAGGCCCTCGACCAAAGCACTGAAGGTCCAGGCCGTGAGGGTACCGGTACGACAGGCTGGCGGCTGGCTGAAAAGCTATCTTTAGCTACCGGACCAAAATGGTGGCCAGCCTTAGTACGCCAATGTTACGATGCCAATCCACAGATATGCGAAAATTCGCAAGTTTGGAAACATGTCTCTATAGATGAAACGGCGGGACTTTGATCTGGAGATGTGTTTCTGCTTGTCCTTGATTGGTTTGTTTTGATTCACAATAACTACCTATGGAAGAAGCCGATGTTTCAGCAAGATATTATTCATACATGTGCTTCAAGCCCCTCTTGGGCTGCTAGATTCACTGGAGGGTATCAAGGATCTGAGTGTTGGCATCTACTTAGGTACTAAGGTAGCTATCGACATGTTTTGACCCGGGAGACGGGAACTGTTGGTTCGTGGTCACACCCCGACTACCGAGATCAGGAGCAGCGATCTTGGGATGTCGAGGTTGGTCTAGGGAGGAAACGCAGGAACAGAACGGGGAGTGGTGTTGAGTCTGTTGACGGACAAGGATGAGAGAGACTGTTTTTAGAACAACCTAGTGAGAATACATACGGATACAGTCTAGTCAGGCCTAATCTATTTCCGCTAGGATGGACATCTGACCGTTGAGCTTTTCAGTTCTCGCTATAAACATGGTCAATATCGAATAAACTATTATAGTATATTAATTACCTTATTTAACACAAGTGATAGTCTATCTATCCCCTGGTCGATCAAAACCTGCGAGTTCATCGTCACAACTCACATGCATGCATACAGCCACTCACATGCCTTGCCAGGCCGCCAACGACCTTCTAAATTAAGTATAAGGCTAGAGGTGGCCAATCACAGTCTGTTCTGTCAACCCCGCCAGCAGCTCGAAATAGTAGCCGAGCTGCCACTAATGCACGTTAGCCGCCGAGATCCCTTGACTAAACCGCATTGGGCACTCACAGCGGCGGGGGCTGCATTTTCATGTAAACCTCAGTAAATCACCGCTTACTGATGATCTACTGCGAGTGACTGATGCTGCAACTCCCCTTATTTTCCATCTCACGACAACAGAGCTGAGCCCTTACTCATCTTGGCACGCCTTCGTTTCATCTTTCCTAGCCCCCATGTCCACCCACATCCACCGAGGAGGCCACCAGGGGGAGGGGAAAAGTGACTGACTGGGTGGTGAAACATAAACAAGCTGCCTTTCATTCTTTTTTTAGATAGAACATTTCCGGGGAAGAATAAGCTCGGACGCGGTCATCTCTTTTAATACTCTTTTCGTCCGCTTGTTTCTCTCTGCCCTTGAAACTTTTCTGACGCAGGATCACGACGACAACGACGGCGGGTTCACAATACTATCAAGTTTGAGAGGATACCACAGCTGCTGTGCGGCTTTTTGCTCGGTTTCAGTTACCTTGTTATATCTTCCTTCTGATCTTTCTTCGTTTCTCTCTTCTCAGTGTACCCCGTCGCTTGTTGGTTTTCCTCGTTCTTCGCCAGATCAGATCAGATCAGACCAGGTCAAGTCGTCCTCTTCACTGAAGCACGACTTCACAACTTCGAAATGTCGCTCAAGGACAGGATCTCGTCACCCCTCGAGGCTGGTACCTCAATCCTCGATGCTCATCACCTGCCTCCTCATCTGGCACCGGCTCTCGAGCATGTATCTTCGCGTCTGGCCCGCAAGTCGCAGCATATCACGCTTGTTGTAGCCCGTCGGGATTATCAACTCCCTTCTGTTGTACCCCCCAAGGGCCTCCTGACTCCGACGACTCCTTCACCACTGTCTCCTGGACTTCGGTTGAACCTCTCTCAAGGTCCTGTCTCCAGGCTCAAATCGCTGGTCAGGACTGGTTCTTCAACATCCCTGCGGTCGATCAATTCTCCGCGGAGTGCTTTGTCTTCACCCGGTCAGGTCCCCCCGCTTGAGGCGTCCAGCCCTCGGTTCAGATGGCCTCTTTCACCATCCACGCCAATGTCTCCTCCTCCCATGACACCTTGCACCGCATCATCGACGACCACCGATACCATGAGCTCAATGATGAGCGCTTCGTCAGGCTTCGGTATGCGACTTATCCACACCAACGAGCTCCACCCTAGGTCCGAAAAGATCCTCAACTCCATTTTGAGCAAGACGGAAAAGAAGTTCGCGATAGGGTAAGACAGACACCTTGACTCTCCATAGAACCTAGCTAACTCACCAAAGCACTGAGTGGCTATCACCTGCTGTCAGAGCTTCCTCGTGCGGGCTCACCAACCAGCTCATCCATAGCTCCATCATCCAGAACGAGGTCCTTTTCTGCTCCGAAGGCCTCACAGTCCTCACACTCGATAGATTGTACAGTCTCAAGAGTGCCTTGTCCAGCTATTCCAAAACAAAATCCCACCTCCGTCTCGAAGACGCCGTTGACGAGCTCCGACGTATCATCCTGGCAACCAATGGTGCAAAGGTTTCGAAAACCGCCATCCTCCGATCGTATGACTGGCTGAGTGTGTCTAATTGGGCACTTGTGGACCTCGATCGCATGTATAGGCGGGCATATGGAGGACCAGAGCAGTATGGTGGTATCTCAGGTCTTACTAGCTTTGCGGAGCCAGCCATAAAACCTATCAGCGACTCACAAGAGCGATACAAGGAAGAAGAGGCTGAGGAGGCTACAATAGGCCTGGCTGTCTCCGAAGGGAAGACGCCCTCGCCGAAGCCTCTGCTTAAACTCCAGACAAATTTCACTCCGGGGCCCATTCTGAAACCGAAGCCCAACAAGATTCAAGTCCCAGCTCCAGTTTCGGTTCCAGCTCAAGTTCAAGCACCAACCCAAGCACCAACTCAGACCGAAGGAGAAGAGGAGGAGGAAGACGGCGATCGCACGGCACGACCGACAGATCAACTGTATTTCACAATGCAACAATGGGAGCCACCTTCGACGATAGATCAAATCTTAACCGCCGGTCCCATCAATCGAAGCGCTTTCAGTCCTCTCACGCCAACACCCATCATGAGTCCAGCATCACCAAGATTTGGGCCGTTAACACCACATGACTATGACGATATTTCGCCCACCACGCGTGGAGAATGGGGTTTCATGATGGCAGATAATGCCTTTCAGAGTGGCCGGAAGGCCGGAGTTGAGATTTTTTGATATTGTATGCCTATTGTCTTGTCTTGTTTTGTTTTGTTTTGTTTTGTTTTGTTTTGTTTTGTCGGTTGCACGGCGAGCGTTTTGGCTTCGAGACACCCCTTTTGTTCGATTGCATCTATGCTTTGTTACTTGGCATATTAGATCTCAGCGTTATAGAGGGCGGCGTATGTTTGTGGAGTAAATATGCTGGACGAAAATGGGGGACCATAGATAGTACCACCATTCTTGAATATATTGAATGAATCTGGGTATCATTGTCATCACTACCATCCGTACTTGCTCCCTGCCTCCTTTCGGTTATTCTTCCCCTTGGCAAAACTGTCCTCAAGAGCTTCACGCTGGCTCTGTGCATTCTGTACCAACTGGCGCAAGCTGTGCTTTCCACCTCCTTGGATCGCACGCACAGGGTTGTGGGTCTGTTCCTCTCCCGCAGCCCGAATCTCTTCGTTGTGTCTATATTCCTTATCCATATTAAAGTTTATAACTTTCTTTGCCGCTTGGTTGCCCAGGCCATTGCGGCCAAAGAGCTCTCTTCGCTGAGCGGCAGTAAGGTTCAGGTCCTCAACTACTGTATCAAGGGACTCAGAGCCTGGCAAAGTTGTCGCGGATGGACCTGATTGCGCATGGCTGGCATAGTCGCCATATGCGCCTTCATCATAGGCCAGTGAGCTTTCTGCCGTCGCAAACATTGGTTCGTAAGTGCCTGAAGAACTCCTTTCCGCAGGTTCAGAGGGCTCTTCTGTGTGCAGAGAGAACAGCGACACCTTCTTGGGAACGGCTGGTGTGGCCTCTGGTGTTGTCTCAGCCGGTTTCAGCGGAGTCTGTTCATTTGTGGGAGTCGGCGCTGGTTTTGCCAGCCCTGAGTTCAGTTTCTTCTTCTTCTGGGGGTTCCTTGCCACAGACAGAGGCTTGAACATCAATGGCTTGCCCACCAATTTAACCTCGTCCGCTGGTTTTTGTCCTTCAGGTATATGTGGTTGCGCAGCAGCCGTCGGCGTCGGTAGGCTCATGCCGTCTGCATCGTCATTTGAATTGTCTAGGTCACCTCCTGCTTCTCTACTGAATCCTGGAGCTGCGCTAGTCTTGAACTGAAAGGTCGGTCTCGCTGTCGAACTGCTCGACGCCACGGGCTTGGGCTTGTTCGCGTTCTTGGGCGCTGGTAGAAACGAGTTGAAACCGGAGAATCTACTACCACCGGCAGTCTTGATCCTTTTTTCTGGAGGTTCTTCGGCTTTCGGTTTATCGCTGGCGAGCTGAGGGAGGCTGACAACGATTTTGCCAGGGTTGGATCTATCAACAACCTTTTGAAAAGGCTTCTTGGAAGATGCAGATGATTTAGGAACTGGTCTGACAGGGGCTTGAACTTCGGCTTCGGAGCCTGAGCCCTCCGAGTCAGAATAGTCGACAAGGCCCATGGCGGTCGATTAGTTTAGTAGTTGGCGTAATAGTGAAAGTACGAAAGAATCGCGAAGCTGAGTATCGTGACATCAAGTTGAAAGGTTCCACTTCTAACATGACGGTGCCGCAATGCAGCCACACCTCAACGAGGCTGTGCTCCACACTGGAGGGTAAGGTGAGTTCAGTTGAATGATAAGGTGCTAGTAGGCTACTAAACGTTACCTAGGTGGTGCTCCCAACCTAAGGTACATTACCCCACTGTTCAACTCGTGCTTGTCGCGACTATCTTGAGGTAGCAGTTACAGCGATAATGCAATCCCTGCTTTATTAGATTCTCGACTACTCACGTCTTGGGGTAGTGTTAAACATGTTGAAGCAGCTACTCGGCTCTCGGCAATTTCTTGACTTCACGGAGTGAGGCGATCACGCATAATTAGTCGCGACTATGTCCGTCATACAGCTTGAAGAGTACGATGATGTCTTCGGTAATGGCTTTGCACAGGTTCAGAAGCTGACGTCCCGTCCAGACTCGTCTCCTACCAGCTTCGCACTAGCTACCTCGATGAAATTGCAGACGGTGTCGGAGAGCGACTCCTAAACGTCAACGATGGCTTCATAAACTCGGCTCCTTTTAAAGCCGCTGGCTGGCGGCCGAATTCGTCCCACCACAAGCGGACACATTCACCTCCGATCCCTACTGCGATTGCCTCCGAGTACTTTCAAGCACCAAAGCAGGCTGGCCTCACACTCGAAGATGGGGAAGAAGATGGTGGTATGCTCACCGCGGGCGGTTCGGATACTATGGGTCCAGGAATGGCTACCAGGCGGCGCAGGCGTCGCGAGCAGATGGAGGAAGAGGACAGTAGTGACTTGAGCGATGAGAGTGATGACGATACGGACCAACGGGCTGCGCAACAGATCAAGTTTGCAAAAATGCCAGTCAGACACAGAGCGGGCTCATCACCACTACAGAACACGAACTTGAGGCAAGTCGGGGCTGTCTCACCAAGGGCACCTCGCCGAGGCTCACAGTCAGCTTTGATAACAGTGCAAGAGAGGCCTCGGAGAGACACAGTCACGAGCAGTGAGATATCATCAGAAAACGAGACCGATATTCCGACAGTCCAGAGGCATCGAGAAGCTGCTCGTGCTGCGGCAAGGGCTGCGAAGCTACAGGCTAGAATTCTAGAGGAGCCCTCGCCCGGTATTCAACGAGCGGACACATCTCTCTTGCCGGAGGAGGAGGAAGACTCCGATGAGGCTTCCGACTTATCTGATAACTACGCCGAGAGTATAGACTCGGCATCGATTCTTGATGGCGTCGAAAACGCCATCAATGCTTCTCCAACCCGCCAGGTTGTGGGAACACCGCCCAAGAACTTTGTACGCCAGTCTACTATTCGCAAATCCAAACCGGCGGCGCACCCCATTGTCCTTGGAGCATTACCGCCTCCCAGGCCGATGAGCATGATCAGACCTTTGAGCGTCGCCCAACCCAAGAGTTTGCTGTCAGCCGCCCTAAAAGCCAAGGATAAGAAATCGTCTATTCCCTTCCAGAAGTTCGCCCATTTCAGCGGGCAGGGTACGCAAGGCTCCATTGCTGTGCGTATATATGCACCTTTCTCAAAATCACCCGGCAAGCCATTCCAGGTGCTTATCCGCCCACGTGTTCATGACGGACAAGGTGCCGAGCGGGTGGTGACGGTTGCAGACCTCATCGGCTTGAGTTTATACCGATACAACGAGGAGAAACTCGAACCTCCGTTGCCCAAGGGTAAGCTCAATATTAACTGGTGGACTCTACGCATGGTGGAAGAAGGTGGCGAAGTTGACGACGATTTCCCGCCCTTCGAAAGAACGAAGCCGTTGACATCTTTTACTACGGTTAACAATGCTGCTGCGCGCGGTGGAGGCCGCATGCGATCTAATTCAACTGCTTACGACGACTTTGCGTTGGCAGAAGCTTCGGAGGAGGAGTACCTTGAAAATAAGTCACTCACCCCCCAGGAAGACGAAGAAGAAGAGCCAGCAACATCACAGGATAGCGGCGGCGGGGTCCCTCTCACTCCCACGGAGCCAGATGCGGACGCGACTCCTCGGGGCACTCCAGGGCCGGCTATCAAGCCGTTCCTGTCGGAACGTCCGCGGCAAAATCCTATCGTCACAACGACATATCGGTCGAACGCTCCTCCAGCAGACATACCTCAGGCACCTGCTGCAGCTCCCAATACGTCCCGCGGGCAGCAAAAGCTGCTTCGGATTCATATCATGTCATCAGAGGTCGCACCAGGGCAAATGGTGACACTAGATGTGATGACTGATACTTACTTGGCTGAGGTGCTGGACATGGTATGCCGAAAGAGACAGTTGGACAAGGCCAACCATGTTCTTAAGCTTCCTGGATCAGGAGCGGTAGTCATGTTGGACCGGCCAGTTTCGTCCATTGGGAACGTCTCAGACTTGGAATTGTACAGGCGGCGATTTGCAACAGATGGTCCGTTGACGATCACTGGCTCGCCGGGCAGCTCGTCCCCAAAGATGCTGCCATTGGCCGAACAGGCCATGCAGAAACGCAGCAAGAAGTCACAAACGCCAATGGTCGGTAGCCATCCATTGGCGCGAGAATCACTGAAGCAAGATGAGCTCAGCAACGCCAGCTACAAGAAGTACACTGTCTGGCGCAAGCAGCCCATGCGCATCGTTGGCATGAGCGAACGCATTCTCGTGATTGACGGCGAGTACATTCACATCATGCCAGCGTCTGGCGGTAAGGCATTGCATGACGGGTCAGGCAAGACGACGACGGTGCACTTTAGTAACGTGGTTGGGTGTAAAGTCCTCCGAAAACATCCCACGAATGTCAAGGTGAGATGTCTCTGTTCCTTTTATAATGGTTTACCATTCTAACAATGCCTCAAATAGCTTGTTGTGTATAAAGCAACCGAGAGTAAACGATATGACTTTGAGGCCCGTAGTGCACTGGAGGCGGCTGAGATAGTGGAAGAGCTAAAGAAGGGCATGCCTAAATGAGTGGGATCGCAAATCGGAATGCCTTTAGGGGTTAGCAAACCGTTGACACACTCTCCAGATTTCAGACTACCTAAGCACTCTAGGCACTGAAGACACGAAGACGATGGCGCAGGCAATCCACCGGAATTCCTCGTTGTTTCCACACCACTTGCACGGATATGTCACTTTGTAGAAAATGGACTTGGGCTTGCCTCTTTCGCTTGTCGGCAAACCCTCATTACCAATGGCAAACGAAACGACTTGATTCGTTTAACCCATGCCATTGAGCTATACTTTGATCAGTCCACGCGTGTGTTGATTGCATTGAATCTCGATGAGAAGCGGTGTCGGCTACGGCGTCTGAAGCGAGGCTGAAAAAGCTGCTTGAATTATTGACAGACCATGCTTGGTAAAGTCTTGGCTAACATTGGCCAAGACCGTCGAGCAAGGCAGTAGAAGGTCGAGATGGCGATCCAAGGTGCCAAGCCAGGGTTATGGCAACAGAATGTGTACATACCTAGGGGAGGAAAGAAAACACAAAACCTTAACCCTAAGCAATAGAAATATTTAGGTAAATTTAGCCTAAGTTTAGGGGGCTTTTTAATGAGTTTATTTTGGCACCCTAGATCAGGGTCCGGTGTTTTCTTGCTCCCCGAGGCATACATACATATATCATGGAGCACTGAAGATGCCCGAGGAGAGATGGAGTTGATGTGGAGACTTTGAGGGGGCGTGTGTGGCGTTGAGCCAAGCCGGCCTCTCAGATTGGATCAGGCCAGTAAAGAAGAGTGTTGAAGGTCCTGTCTCCGTACATGTTGCGTGCACCCAGTCTCCGAGCCTCATGACTACTGTGCATGTTGCTTGATCAAGAACCGATGCTGTCCAAATCAGCAAGCAAAACAGATCATTTCTGCAGTGATACACCACACACTGATTCAAACCCTGGTATCAATTGCTGATTGCTTGGTCTTTGTGTGACGTGACAGCAAAATCAGGCGCTGTAGGCTAGAAAACGGATGGCTCTTCTGGCTACCTGTCTAGGTGTCGCGTGCCGCGCGTTCAGGTACCTGACTACCTACCTGAGACAAACGAGCAAAGGCCCGTGGAAGTAAAGGGTGGTAGGTTTCCATCTACTCTACTTTGGTCGGTTTGGATGCGGATAGGGAATCAGGATTATCGGGCTAATCCTAAGTCGACTCGTTCTTCCTGATCGAAGCGTATGTTACTTATCGACCTTGTGTAGCTTGTATAGCTATCGTTGGTCAATTCTGTGATACTGTCAGCAACTAAAAGTAGAATTCAAGACAGCCAGGGGCTCCCTTGTCTGATTCTCCCCAGGTCGGGTATTTCCACTGTCGTATTAGGGCGACTGACAGTCAGTCGATCCTCTGCACTCCTTCAGACTCCTCCGGGCTTCTCGAGCAAACATCAGTGGTTAGCGGACCTCTCAATGAAGTCTCACTCCAAGTCCTCTTGAATTCCGCGGTTCAGCTAGGTACTAAGGTACTGAAGAAGAGGCTGGGACAACTCCTGAAGGCAAAGAAACCAGGAACGCAAGGTTTCTCTCCAGGAAATAGTTCGAGGTTTGATTGGATGGATGTCTTGGATATTGTTTCGGAGAAATAAGCTTCCTTTAATGCCATGCAGAGTTGGAGGGTGGCGTGTTGCATCGATATCAGCCCAGCATATCCGTACAGTAGAGCAGGATGCATTCGTATACAGTGCAGTCTTTTAGGTAATTCCATCCATGATGTCGATTGTGTTTGAATGCAGGGCCACAGTCCTTCTGATCGAGGATCAATATCACGGGAAGTTACATACTGTATAAGGTCCTAAAGTTCCAAGCTGGCTCACCAATGAAAAGGCCTTGTTAGTGACCCATGGCCCCATGCAGACTGCCGTAGGGGCTCGTGTTGGCCCTGGTTCAACTGTACATACATAATAAGAAGAGCAACCAGCAAACAAAGTGTGGAGCTTCCATCATAAAAGGTCCACCGTGACGCAACTAATCACCTATAATTACGCGATAGAGGTCCATCAGCATCAGCATTGGCATTGGAGAAGGCAAAGACAGTGGCAGGCTAGCAGAATCGACTGCAATATCATGAAGGGAAAAAAGAAAGAAAAAGAAAGAAGGGGGGGGAAGGGTCAAGGCGATGCAGGCGCTTTCATCTTTTTAGACAGGACACAGCAAGCAAGCAAACACCCTTTGAAAGTACAAGTTCCTCCCTGCTTCGTGGGCGTGGGCGTGGCTGTGGTAGAGCCGATGCTGTGGCGAGCGTGGCTGACGTATCCGCAACTCAATTCGGTCCCACTTCTGTTTTTGGTCTATAACGTCAGAACAAGTTTATCCTCAAACTTCACGGGAGTCGGCTTCATCAACTGGAGCTGGCTCTAGTTAACAGTTTTCTTGCTTTCGACTTGTTGCCCCCAATCACAAATCTTGGCTCAGTCTCGCCTTGGCCTTGGCGCCGCCCCCGGATGCATGTTGTTTGAAGCGTGCAGTCTGTAGCTGCACTAGGTGGCCAGGACCTCTAACGCTATGAACACGCCTGTTACAGCACATGCGCGAGATCGTGATGAAAGATGATGGAGGATTTGCAGTCACTACCTACTTAGTTACAGTACTCAACTAGTTACAGGCCAGGGCACACCTTGTAGCCAAGAAATGCCCGTCCGAGGCAGCTGTTGCCTCCCATTTCTTGGTTCTTCATTTCGACACCCATTACGGAGTAGCTTGCTGCTCGTTTTCCGGTTTTTCTGATACAACTCGGAGAACGGCACTGAAACCCTGGTCACGGAATATTATGCAGGTACTCGTGAGCTTGATTGTCAAAAGTTGGTCGTTTCGGTAAATCTTTTATGCATTGGCCTCAAGATTCGAATGGATCGGGTAGCTGACTGTCCAGGCCGCATTCATGGCCTAAATCCTGCGCTCCTTTCAACATCACTCCTTTAGTACCTATAGTAGATCAGTACCTAGGTCATTGTACCTAATACCTGGAACTCCAAAACATGCCGCGTGAGCTTGAGGCTCAGCTCTGCACAGGGTCGACCTCGGCTTGAGCACTTGCTGTATGTATTATTCCCGGCGGTCTCGTGTAGGGCAAGCTGAGACGTGGGATGCTGTATTTCATTCGCCTTGCATAACGTAAGGTAAGCCAGGGGGCAGCTGAGGCCACCACATCTGGAAGCTCTGAGTGCTGTATTCACAAAGCGTCCCAGAGGACAGCTCGGACTGGGAGAGATCTACACTACCTAGGTGCACAGTGTATGGCATATGGCACTGGTACAGAGGCAGCAGCATTACCTACCTACCTAGCTTGCAAGACTGGCATCAATCCGAAGCACGAATATTTGGGTACAGGTCCGTTTCTGGTCCAGTTGACTGCGCTGTTGGCTATATCGATCGATGACCTAACTACGAATAGACGTGCCTCCACCGTTCTCCAAGCATACGAATCGCCAAGACCCGAAGCTAGGGCGGACAGTCCGGGGTGAAGGGGGTGTGCGAATAGAAGTCATCGTCAAAGGCCCCAGTGCAGTGTAGTCAGCCAAGATGGACGGCATAGCATGGCATAGTTCGTGTCTGACTGTCTCGGTCTGTGTCCATAAAACGTCTTGACTTCCAGACTTTCTATTCTTTCTTTCTTCCCTTCCCTCTCATTCATCGCTGCAAACCAATTCAAGATCAGACTCTCACATCATCACCGAACAACAAGCACTTCTCAGTCCAATCTTCTCACCAACAACACCAACATCATGAAGTACTCCACTGTCACTCTTCTCGCTGCCCTGGCTGCCTACTCTCAGGTATGATACTCTGATTCCCCCAAGGTTCGCAGACTTGCCTTGCTAACATGATGCAGGCCCAGTCCATCTCCATCCCTGGCGGTGACGAGGTCTCCTCTATCATTGACGATGTTTCCTCCCGAATTGATGATGCCTCCTCTATCATTGAGGATGTCTCTACCCGTGTCGGTGACGAGGTCTCTTCTCGCATCAGCACCGCCACCGAGACTGGTGCTTCTACCACCGTGACTGATGCTTCCACCGTCACCGATTCTGCAGAGACCGAGAGCGAGACCGGATCCAGCTCTGTCGACACCAGTGCCCTTGGCAGCATAACCAGCGCTCTTGCCAGTGCCTCCAGCGTCATCGACGACAAGATTGCTTCTCTCAGCTCTGATCTCGCCACTGCTACTGGTACTGCCAGCGAGGCTCTTGAGTCCAAGATCAATGCTCTTGAGAGTAGTGCTGGTGCTATCGAGAGCAGTGCTGGTGCTGCCGCCAGCAGTGCCACTGGCGACAATGCTGGTGCCATGCCTACTGCTGCCGTCGCTATGGGTGCTCTCATGGGTGGTGCTGCTCTCTTTGCCAACATGTAAAGTGGCATGTACGGAAGACTACATTAATAATGAGATAAACGGTCCAATTTTCATGCGCCATCATTTTAACCAATATGGAGCTCTTGTATATCCAATTCTGATGAAGCAAGGGCATGACAAGGCTCGGGATCTTAATTAGCTAGCGTTGCACATCTGCCGTTAGTTAGTGTGATGAAAAGGGGAATATGGAATTGAGGGATGCCTGTGTTTGGTACAGCGTTTGTAACGGTGACTTTGTCAATAGCATTCCTCACATAAAATATCCTTGACCTTGAATATCAAAATGAAGATTTTTAGCATCATATGTTGACTCGAATGTTGAAGTTCTGTGTCTATGCTCTGATCAATTGCATGAACAGTGCAATGCTATTTAATGCCTGCTCTTCTCTGTAGTATGTTGCAGTCTCGGCTTTTCCCTTTGCCTTAATCGACTCTCAATAACACCCTCCATAAGTGACGTGAGATGTGTATGACGGTTTCACCCCAGTATTTATGGCTTTGTTAGCTGCTGTCGTGGCTAATTCTACTTGTAGTATGTAGGCTAAACTGAACGTCTGGTTATTGATATTGGACATCCCACTTCGACTTTCAGTCACTCTGACTTGAGGTTATTTTCGAAGTCAATGACTTGCAGTGTAACCATCACACATTGACGGCACAACTACAAACCCAGCTGGAAGAATTTCTGGGATGCAGAACTCGTTGTCGATATTGTTCTTCTGGGCTCAAATGGCGGTAATAAGGCGATGGCTATGTGCTATGTGCTGTGAGATCCGCATTCCAGTCATGATAATACAATTGTTTCTCATCCCTGGTGGCTGAGATAAAGGAAATCTCACTTCTCGCTGCTCCTCTATCTTGTCTGTACCAGGTGCTGGGTGTGATGGTCAGTCATACCAAGGACAGTGGCTGGGTAGCGGATTCAGAAGATGGAACCAAAAATTGGTTATCTGTGTTCCGAAGGAGACATGGCTATCCCATCCCATTGCATTAGTAGTTAAATGCACTGGGCACAATCCATATGTGATTGTTCATCTAATATAAGCTTACCAAGCCATGCAACTCTGACCCAGGAGAAGCGTCACAGTCAAATCTACTAGCTGTAGCATAACCATGTATTGTATGCTATATTCGGATTCTCGTCATGTCTTGGGTCGACTCTCTGTCCATAACTTATCGATAATCTGGAAGACAGCCGTCACGCCCTTCATGGTCTCTTTATCCACCTGTCCACCTAGTTTTTGTTGAATCTTATCTGGATGCCATCGCACACGCTCATCCCTGAGCTTAGCCACAAACGATTTTTCTCCTACCTCTTGTGGATTCAGTCCATTGACAAAGAACTTGCGCACATTTGGCTCATCCACGTCTTCTATACGACCGCCTTCGACCGGCCATGCAATTTCCGTAGGTGTGCCCTCCCAGTTTACCCAAGCTGTCGTGTAGTTTTCCCATCGTTGTTCCCAACGTCGACGTTCTCTGCGCTCCTCTCCACGGCGGATACTATATTCCATGTCCTCGTGGAGTTTCTGCGCGCCACGATCCTCGTTGGCTTTGCGCTTCTTCGCCTCTTCACGGCGAGCACGCTCCTCAAGCAGGCCAGCATTTGTCTTTTCCCACATTTTCTGACGTACATAGGAAGCGTATTCCTCGTCTGTCATTTGTTCTAGGTGACCTGTAGGCCCTACGCGCTCGTTGGGGTAGACGTGGACGGGTTGACCATATACACTTTCCCAGTACGCAGCGCCCTCGTCATCGGCCATGGCATCGAATAGAGATTCACGAAATGCTGCGTCTGGATCGAGAGGCTCTGGTTCATGAGGGTTATTTGGTGTGGGGGAGCGATGTCGCCGGCGGTGTCGGTGTCGGCGGTGACGGAGAGGTGAACGCCCGTGACTGTCGTCATCATCATAATCTCGATGCCTATGTCTGTCTCGCGATCTTCGACGAGATCTGTTGTGACCCTTCAGCCGGATGCGCGAGCGCCTCGGCGCTGTGGTATCCCCTTCATCATCTTTATCGTTGCGCTGGGCGTCGGTGTGCTCTGATGGCGCATCGAGCGACGGCTCTCTCTTGACGTCAACTGGTGATCTCGATTCGGGAGATCGACTCCTCCTTCGGCTTTTGGGCTTGTCAGGGTTGATAGAGGAAAGGATATGGCGTCTGCGAGGCGACTGCTCAGTTTCGCCCATCATGTGAGGGCCGTATAGTTCGAAAGCATTGAGTCAGTGACGCTCTTAGCTTTGAGAGTCTGAGAATTTGTAGTTGTAAGTTTAAGTTTCGATGTGGGGATTAGATGTTGCTGGTGCACAGACCTAACTTTATTAGTACTAATATCATTACCCAAGGTACATTATCCCTCAACTTGAATGATGGTGAACCCAACAAATAGTGTAAATATGCATCGAAACGCAAGTATAGGTTTCTACCAAGATTAAATGGGTATGAGGAGCTCCTGTGGTGCATGGTGTTTTAGTGATTTCAGGTATAGTTGTGTGTCAGAGAGGCAATTATATCAACTTTCATGACCATCAGACTGAGTTACACAAACAAAACTCAAGGTGTACATATGGTTACTCATTCCATCCGAACAAACGAGTCCTCCAGTTAGCGCCATCGCGATACCTAACTGACTACCACAGAGGTTTAATAATACTTAAAAGATACTATGACTTGAGATTGCACTTGAATACAATGTCGAGTTATCCAGTACAGGGTAAGCACACCTAGCGGCTAGCCTCCGCAGCCAGTCAAACTCCCTACTCACTATCACTCAGTACTGGGTTCTAGTATCTGCTCCAGTTTTGGTATGGTAAGATAAAAAACGACAATCACTGAAGGGTGCATACTACCTAGGTAGGTAGGTAGTTAGTCGTGGAATTACACCTTGATAGTCCAGCCACTATACGGAGTAGAACATTGACCATTAGTTAGGAGTGGAGGCAACTTGGAGGGATACATGGGCCGCCGACCACCACCGCCTATTATTCGCACTCACTTCACTTGAAGTCGAAAGTTTTACACACCAAGACCCCCATGCTAGATAACAACGTTGCCCTCCCGAGCGACGTGATACTGATCTCTTATCTCACATCATTAATCAGTTATAGTTGACGCTATTCCAAAAAGTATTCCTCCCCCTGAAATCATTGTCTCCACGGGTTGGCCCCTAGGGGGGATTTTAAGGGTCTAGATGCCCATCAGTGACCAATCGACAGCTAGCAAACCGTCGCAGGGCTGGTATTGATGGACCCAATCCATCCAATTCTAACAGTGAGGTGTCCAGGTGTCCAGGCCTCCTCAGATAAATTTGTTCGACACCTAATACCAACGCCAACCTCTTTCTTGTCCGCTCCGCCCTTGCGTCTTGTCTTGTCTTGTCTTGTCTGTCGTCGATATTGCGCTTCGATCCCTCGATAAGCGCATATTCAGACCGGTAAACTCGACGGGAATCAGTCAAGACCGCAACATGCGTGGGTAGTCTTTACACCGGCACCTCTTTTCCTTCTGTTCTGCCATCATTCCTTTGCGCATAACCACCCAAGCAAGAGTCCGTCAGTCAATTTGACATCGCATCAACCATGGGAGGGGTACTATTACTTCTAGGCCTATGCGTAAGTAAACCTCACCTACTCGTCAATAAATTACTGAGACTGACATTCAATCAAGCTAGTCATGGCGTTGGCGTATGTGCGATCCTGATCATAGACTCATGCCATTGTCGTCAATTGCTAACATAGCTACTTACCCAACAGCTCATTTCTTGCCGGAGCGCTGCCCCTTTCAATGTCGCTTTCGCAATCACAACTTCGATTACTCTCGAGCGTCGGTGTTGGAATATTGGTCGGGACCTCACTTATAGTCATTATCCCCGAAGGAATCGAGGCTGCAACCGCTCCCGCGGAGGCTGCTCATATGCATCGAGTTCGAAGCCTGGTGCGTCGAACCCCCTGGAGCCACGCCGTACTTCAACGTGGACTCCCTGAGTCAATTGTCACAATAAGCACCGGCTCAATCGAGAAACGAAATGACGAGTTGGACACCGAAGCGCTTGTCCGTCGCATTATAAATGCAGGAGCGGGGAATGGCCGAGTCAAGCGCGCAGACATTGAAGCCGCCGTTGAAGCGATAGGTGATGATGCTCCAGCCATCCCAGGAGCCGGCGATACCACAAAAGATAGCACTACCGACAACAAGGGATCAGAAAAGGCCGAGAGCGGAAAGGAAGACCAACAGAGCCATGACGGAGATCATGAAGCAGAGCACGACCATGACCATGAACAGGAGCATGAGAAAGAGGAAGCGCACGAGCACGAACATGCCGTCCCCACATTCGAAATAGGCTTCTCGTTGATTCTGGGGTTTCTGTTAATGTTCCTGATCGATCGACTTCCGCGCCATGCGACAGAGAGTCTTCACTCTACACCCCAGACCCGCCATATCAGTCTCGACAACCTCAACGGTGATTCCGCCTCCGTTGACGAAGAGGCGGATGGGTTCCTGGGATCCCTGACACCCACTCCGCGACGAGCGCGCAGCCTGGCAACGACCACTGGACTGGTTATCCACGCCGCCGCCGACGGAATTGCAATGGGTGCCTCGTCTACCACGTCAGATATGAAGCTTGGCTTCATTATCTTTGCGGCCATTATGATTCACAAGGCTCCTGCTGCCTTTGGCCTAACTTCACTTCTCCTCAAGCAGGGTCTATCGAAGCGAGCTGCACGAGGACACCTTATTGTATTCAGTTTGGCCGCACCTTTTGGTGCATTGACAACATGGACATTGATCACTCTGCTAGGCGGTGGTAAGGTTGAGAGTGATCATTGGTGGACCGGCATGCTGCTTCTCTTCTCTGGTGGCACGTTTCTGTAAGTCAAGTATGTCTTTCTCGACATTCGTCACTGACACCTCGATAGATATGTTGCTATGCATGCGATGCAAGAGGACACTACCCCTCATACTCATGACCACGGCATCAATGGCTATGCAGATAGTAGTGCCACAGCACAGCGGAAACCAAAGGGACCGCAAATGCGCGATACACTGGCCACCATGGGTGGTATGCTGGTACCACTCCTCACACAGTTTGGCCACCACCACTAAGTCGCAAGCACTTCATTTCTCTTGTATCCTCCTGCAGCGCATGTTGAGATTTTTGGACGGTATGTGGTGGAATATAACAGCCATAGACAGAGTATGGGATGACATGGCGCTTTTCAAGATTTCTTTACCTTTCGGGGCTGGCGAGCTCACTTTCGCCGCATGGGAAAGGACCAGAATAGGCCCCTGAGCGATTTTCACGGCGACAAAAGTCGGGGATGACGGGAATGAATTTATAGGGATAACATGGGACATGTACGGTTCCTTGGGTTGCAATAGCCGTACAAAGAGTATTCTTGAAATATGTTACCGGTGTTCTTGATTATGGCTGCACACCATCGCTATCACATCTCAAAGCCAAATTCTTTATACAGGACTGTATTCTCGTGTCACTTAATCGCTGCCAGCAACTCTGGATATATCAGAACGCATCTGGTTTCAATGTAACGCAGCCGCAGCCAAAAGGAGATATTCCATGCCAATGGTGGGTTTCCATCTGGTTCAACCTAGGTTTCAAAGAGGACGGTTAGAAGACCAACTGAGCTCTAGGCAGGGATACAAGGGCAAAGCTGCTTCATACTAAGTCACAGAAGCAACAAAATGGCCTGATTATTTTGTTTGAATGACACGTAGAGCATTGCAAAGTAAAATGGACAGGGAATGCTGAGGTAGTTTACTGTTAGTTGCCGTGGAGGGTAGGTTGATATAATTCTCCGCATTTGTCGATTGGACGATCTGATAATTTTGGTAATTTAATAAACATTGTCTTGATAGGACGTACGGTACGACGCGAGAGAATTCACAGAATTTGAAGAGTTTGACGGCGGTTTAATTAGGACGGACATCTTGATTAACAAGACGTTGAAACAATTTAATAGTGCTTACATTGGGGGAAAGCCAAGATTGGCGTTCGGTCAAGTCCGCTCACACTTTTCTTTACAGCCTCCACGAGAATAGCAAGGGGCTCAGTTCATTCAGCTTCAAGGCCAGGGTCTTGCAGTGCTTGTTAGTCTCGTTACAGCTTTTCCAAGGCATTGGGTATGCGTCGTTAGTGTGGTACTACTAAAAGCTAAATCTTCAGGGCGGATCAAGGAAGAAAAAAAGGTTGGTCGTTGACGCCATTGGCGCTTCTGGTGAATGTTCCGAGGTCTTCTTTTCTTCCATGTACCAAGGTAGGGATTCTCTCTGTAGTGACAACGTCAGAGTGTGAGATACTAGGTGCAGCATCGTGGCTTGCGTTAGGAGTTTGTTAGTTGGCGTTTGGTAAAGATTGATCCATGTGATATCTATTTCTTGCCAGTCCCTGCAATGAATCACAGAGCCAAGGATGTGTTATGATATGTGGTGCAGCAGACAAGATCAAGGTAACATGAACCCTCGTATTAATCCTCAGACTCCTTGCACGCACCTGATCGTCCAAGAAGCCTTGAAGAGGGGTTCGTCAACACACTCGACACGGCATCCAATCCCATCTTGTCGAGAGCCGCCTGAAATGTCACATCTCATCACATGGCTATACTCGATGGGGGAAGGGTAGCGATGTCTTGCAGGAGTTTGCAGTGCGGAGTCCCCCATCTTTGCTCTGAAGATATGTATGTATACCATGGTACACAGAGCACAATCGTAGCTGATCCTCACATGTCATTGAACAAGATAGGTACAGCTGCAGATACGTAGTCAAGCAGATCGACGTAATATCAGAGGCTGAGGGTCGGTGAAACCGTCATGATCAATGGTGCAAAAAGTCAACAGCCACGGGCTGCACCTGAGAATGGCGCACAGCTTCAACCACCTCTACTACGCAGGAACCAACAAGAGGTAATGTTATTCTATCCAATCCTTTCGTTGTGTACAATCTGATCTGATGAACGGTGCCGGAGATGATCAATTCGATCCAAGGTAGGATTGTATTCATCTATTCAGGGTTGACAGAGGCAGACTAACTAGGATCTGTTTCACTGCTTTGAAACAGAGCAGGTTTGGCATCTCATGTTTCGAAATCAATTTCTCAATGAATTGAGCAGAACCGTTTGCGGGTTTGATGAGAACAAGATTAAAGAATGTACTCTGTCAATGAAGCGAGATTTATTCCAATGGCGGGAATGTGATTGGAACGTCCCGTCCCTGCATTGAATCAATAATAATAAATGAGCTGAAGGAAGAAAAAGCAACGAAAAGAGCGGGCTTGACCTACCTTAGCCTTGAAGTGCTGGGTTGGTTCCTGCGCTTCTCTCCCAGTCTCCCTAACTACCTGAGTCGACCTGAATCCCTTATTACTTGCATCTCCTATTAGATGGATGCTGCTTGTACTGTAAAACCTGTCGATGACACCAGAAAAAAGGAAACGAAATTTGATCAAGTTCCGTTTTCGTTCACATAGACCGTCTTGGGCTTCGAAAAACTACCTAGTACTTCGTCTCTCTCACCCCTTATTCAGCCAACTTTCCCTTTCCTTTGTCTCTTGTCTCGCCTCCACTTCTGCATCTGTTGCATCTGGTCATCAGGTTGATTCACTCCCTCGACGCCTCAGAATCGAGTCGGTCATCTCGTCTTGCCTTACAAAGACGGACAAACCCATTATACATAGCATCCCCGTATCCTCGGTAAGACAATCTCACACCCTCATTGTGCGCGTTTGAACCTTTTCTCGACACAAACTTCCATACCCGGCCTTGCCAGCTCGACTCAGGAGATATCCTTATGCCGGTCACGGCGACAGCCGACATAATCATTGCAAAAAAAAAACGACACCCGAGCGGAAAGGCAAGGCAAGGGAATCGCTACAACAAGGCCCTGAACTGTACTGCAACGAATGCCGTTTAGCGCCTCTACGATCCCGCCATCGTCCTTGGCCTGCATCCGACCCACGCGCCAGGTCATCAGCCAGTCCCAGGCTCATTCTGCGAGCCAAGATTGCCATCCCAGAACAAACACAGGCGTTCCCGTCCCTGCCCTGGACGTGTTAGGTAGGTAGGTACTGTACTGTACCGGTACCGTACCGCCTGTCCGTCGGCTCTCTCCACTATCTCATCCTCTAGTGACTATCGCCATTCACCGTTGGTTTCTGCTTCCTGCACCCTTTCCCTTTTTTCAATATCTGCACCTAATTCTGTCCGAAGCCAACACAACTTTCTTATACCGAGTTTTTGCGCGATTATAAGCGATACGCTCTATTCTATATGTGCTGACATCCTCCTCGAATTGTTGGCAGAGGCCTCGTACGGCTTGCTTTCTGTTTCCCCACCCACGATCCATCGTCGGCCTCCCCTCGATATCAGCCGTTGTCACTCAAGGAAACCACCTCCATCAAGTTGTTAATCCTCCTCACAAACCGTTTCAAATTCTATATTTCGACACCCATCGAAATCTTGGAGGGCGACGACCCGGGTCATGGCAGGCTACCAACGACCCATGAGTTTTTCCGAAAGACGAGGAAGCGCCCTCAGTGACGACTTGACCCTCGGCACATCGACGAACCCCATGGTTAACCACCGCTTGGAAAAGCTGCCTCAGCAGCAACGGCACCTACGTGGACCTCCTACTCCCAGCATGTCTACACCCGCCGCGGACTTTGATCAACAACTCACTGGCTCACCTCCACCGCCTCCCACACCCGCTGCGTCCCCGGGACCTTCGCATTTCCAACCAGATTGGAGTGATGCGGCTGATGATGAGGACTTCTTTCTCGCCAAAGTCCGGCAACACTTTAAAAACTGTTCTGGTCCTCAGAGGACCCGAGTCCTCGCCGATCTGCTGAATCTCTGTACCAGCCAGCAATTGAGTTTCGTTCACCAATTTGTCAGCCCTTTATTGAAAAAGGACCCATTTACAAGTTTGCCAGACGAACTGTGTCTTCGGGTAAGGAACACTCTTGTCTCGTTGTTTTCCCTAGATCCAGTGGGCTTACTCACATGTGCAGATATTATCTTTCATCGATGACCCCAAAGTTTTAGCACGAGCCTCGCAAGTTTCCAAACGATGGCGAGATCTCCTTAGCGACGACATGACATGGAAGAATCTTTGTGTCAAACACGACTACGGCCGCCGACTATCAGAGGTCTACACCCACGCACCCAACTTCTCATCGAGACCATCAGTACAGGCTTTGCATGGACTCGATGCCGACATGACCGGCAGCAGCAGCTTCCCAGGCGCCCGCCCTTATTCATACACCTCAGGGACCCGATCGTTCGATGCCTCGAATACCTCTGGTCGACCCAGGTTACGGACTTACAAATCTCACTTCAAGCAGAGATATCTAGTTGAAGCTGCTTGGCGATCTGGCGGCACTAGCACAACGCGGAATATTACCCAAGAAGGGGGCGTCGTCACAAGCTTGCATCTGACGCCCAAGTACATCATTGTTGCACTTGATAATGCCAAGATTCATGTGTTCGATACGGAGGGAGACTCGCAACGCACCCTGCAGGGACATGTTATGGGTGTCTGGGCCATGGTTCCCTGGGATGATACTCTGGTCAGTGGAGGCTGCGATCGCGATGTGAGAGTATGGAACCTCAAGACTGGGTAAGTTGAGAGCCACCATCAGTCTCGATCCTTTGCTGACAGGATACAGTGCCTGTTTACACACCCTGCGAGGTCACACATCGACAGTCAGGTGCTTGAAAATGGCAGATGCAAACACGGCGATTTCTGGATCCCGGGATACCACCCTAAGAATCTGGGATATCCGAACAGGCCTTTGCAAAAATGTTCTTGTTGGTCATCAGTCCAGTGTTCGGTGTCTCGAGATCAAGGGAGACATTGTCGTATCCGGTAGCTATGATACTTTCGCTCGTGTCTGGAGCATTTCCGAGGGTCGTTGTCTTCAAACGCTACAGGGACATTTTAGTCAAATTTATGCCATTGCGTTTGATGGTAAACGAGTCGTGACGGGCAGTCTGGATACCAACGTGAGAATTTGGGATCCGACTTCTGGGTATGTGTCTCTTCAACTACAGATAACAGCTACTAACAGTTGGAAGTGAGTGCCTGGCTATTCTCCAGGGCCACACGTCTCTCGTTGGACAGCTTCAGATGCGCGGTGACACCCTAGTTACCGGTGGATCAGATGGATCGGTTAGAGTTTGGTCACTGAAAGAAATGTGTCCGATCCATCGTCTCGCAGCTCACGATAACAGCGTCACCAGTCTGCAGTTTGATGATACTCGAGTCGTGAGTGGTGGCAGTGATGGTCGAGTTAAGATCTGGGACCTCAAAACTGGACATCTCGTTCGTGAACTCATCGCGCAAGGTGAAGCTGTTTGGCGTGTTGCCTTCGAAGATGAGAAGTGTGTTGCTTTGGCCTTGAGACACGGCCGTACAGTCATGGAGGTAAGTCGATATTGGACGAAGGCTAATAACACTCAAGACTGACTTTGGTAGGTGTGGTCGTTCTCACCACCTGAAGATATGCTATATGACCGACCACTCTCGCTTCAACAGCGGGTACTGGAGGATGACCCGAATCGCCCACTGAGCGCCATGGCTATCGACTATCGCATTTCACAACAGGCTTTGGCCAGTTCTAGCCGAGACGCTTCAACCCCGGATGTCGAGATGAACGACGCTGGCCCTTCAACTGCCCCATTGCAGGGCGGTACGTTCTTTCATGACGACTGAGCTGGGTTCGGTGATCTCAACCATGGCCCTGCGTCAACCATCATGTTGACATCGGCGAGCACCAGCATTTTAAGCGTACCCGATTTTGTGCATTCAACATTTAGTATCGAAGACGGATCCGGCCATCCGCACTGCATTGCACTATACTCTTTCTTCGAATTGTTGTAGAGGCGCCAAGGGTTTTTGAAAGCATGTTTTGGGCGTTGCTGCATCACCACCAGTTCACAGAATATGTTAGTTATGGATGGATGATGATGATGCGAATTTGCATGGGAGTATGACAGCATGAATCAAGGGGTTATGGGAAACTGGAGCCACGGAAATGGAACATGGAGTTGCGTCTCAAGGCGGCTCGGACTATATAAGAAGTCGATGTCAACGTTGTGGTTTTTTTGACATTGATCGTTATCTTCACCATAATACCATATCGACAGCATGCGTATAGAACGATTAGAGATTAGCCCAATAATGTTGGGTTCCACCAATAAGACCTGCCAATTCTTTGTCTTTTTATTCTGGAGCTAGGTAGGTAGGAGTAATAAACTGCCATCATGGGCCATGTTTTCGTTCCTTGGAGGCAAAATCGTTGAGCCCGAATATTTCCAGGGACTGAGAGTACCTCAGCAAGGGACTTCCGACCTCCACAGCAAAACCTCTTGTCGTGGCTCGGAGGTAGAAGGGACGATGTGGATAGAGCCCCACATCGGCGAGAATTACACCGACGAAGTCGTGTGTCACTTGGACGGTCTTGTATGGAGCAGAAAGATGGTCAAGAGGTTGTCTTTTGATAATCGGAAGACATCCAGGGACATTTAGCAGGCCTTGTCGATATATGTATGTCCCCAGAGAAGACTATCTCTTCAATTGGACAGTCCAGAGGCATTTAAAGAGAAACCAAACATGTACATATCACGTGTCTGCTAAGCCTATTCAGGACTAGACCTACCAACAATTGGAGGCCAAGCTCAACGCTCTGCCGCTCAACAGCGACTTTTTCTGAGCTCAATCCAGCCAAGTCGCAGTTATCAACTCGACAACGTCCTGATCCCTCAGTTCAATTCTCCATATCCACGATGTTGTCTCGAGCTCTCCGTCTCCCCAGGGCTGTGCCTATGCGCACCAAGCTCGCCGCTCCCGCTTTCACTGCCATTCGCTCCGTCACCACTGATGCTGCTTCGGCGTCCCTGAGCCACTCAGTTCCCAAGGTGAGAAAATGCGCACTTTCCGTCCCGCAAGGGTCCTTCGAAATACCCTCGCCCGACACTTCGTCCTCCGCAATGCGCCCACGAACCATCACTGACTCTTTGACTGCTACAGTCCGATGACGAGCCTTTCTCTGTTAACCTCAGCGATGAGAGCTTCGAGACTTACGAGCTGGACCCCCCTCCTTACACCCTGGAGGTGACCAAGAAGGAGTTGAAGGATATGTACCGCGAGATGGTCATCACCCGGTATGCAACACCATCCCCCACGATCTCCATACGATATTTACTGATAATCCCGCAGACAGATGGAGATGGCGGCCGATCGTCTGTACAAGGAGAAGAAGATTCGTGGTTTCTGCCACTTGTCTACCGGACAGGAGGCTGTTGCCGTTGGCATTGAGCATGCCATCACCAAGGAGGACGATATTATCACCGCTTACCGATGCCACGGCTACGCATTGATGCGTGGTGCTTCCGTTCGATCCATCATTGGTGAGCTGCTTGGCCGACGTGAGGGTATCTCCTATGGCAAGGGTGGTTCCATGCACATGTTCGCCAAGAGCTTCTACGGCGGTAACGGTATCGTCGGCGCTCAGGTTCCCGTTGGTGCCGGCCTTGCCTTTGCTCACAAGTACAATGGCAACAAGAACGCCTCTATCATCCTCTACGGTGATGGTGCTAGCAACCAGGGCCAGGTCTTTGAGGCTTTCAACATGGCCAAGCTCTGGAACCTCCCTGCCCTCTTTGGCTGCGAGAGTAAGTCAATATGATAAGAACGAGTCAGAGCACTACTGACAACTCTACAGACAACAAGTACGGTATGGGTACCGCCGCTGCTCGTTCTTCCGCTTTGACCGACTACTACAAGCGTGGCCAGTACATCCCCGGTCTGAAAGTCAATGGTATGGATGTCCTTGCCGTCAAGGCCGCCGTCAAGTACGGCAAGGAGTGGACTGCTGCCGACAAGGGACCTCTCGTCCTCGAGTACGTCACCTACAGATATGGTGGTCACTCCATGTCTGATCCCGGTACCACCTACCGAACTCGTGAAGAAATTCAGCGCATGCGATCCACCAACGATCCTATTGCTGGACTCAAGCAGAAGATCCTGGACTGGGAGATCACAAGTGAGGAGGAGCTCAAGAAGATTGACAAGGAGGCTCGTGCCCACGTCAACGAGGAGGTCGCTGCTGCTGAGGCCATGGCCGCGCCTGAGCCCAAGCCTGAGATTCTGTTTGAGGATATCTACGTTCGGGGATCCGAGCCCGAGTACATCCGTGGCCGTATTCCCGAGGAGAACCACTACTTCCAGTAGAGGAACTGAGCGCGAGGCCGTACCACTATAATGATTTGAGCACTTACTTGTTGCTTGCTGTAATATACATCCATGATCTATCTAGAAAGAGGCCTGGCATGGTCCGAAAATGGAGAAGGGCGAGGACCCAGGATTGCTTTTTTCGTGTTACTCATGGATGTCTCTTTGTCCTACTGTGGTTTATATCAATGTCCTTTCTCAAAGTTAGTAACGAAAGAAATCACCCAACATCATGATCTCTGGCGAGCCATCTCGGCCTATCTCCCCCGAGACATCAAGAGCTTGCTTGCATGATGGCCCCTCTAACAATTAATTAACGCGCGCTAATAAATTTGATCGACGCCTTACTCAACATGGGAATAGCCGGGTGCACGTCCTGCCTTACTAGGCAACAAAGTCACGTGGAGCAGGCATCTCGCGCGTTCTGGTCGCACCTCCCCTCGGGAATGGCAGCTAATTAACGCGACAGGTTGCCTAGCGGGCGCGTCATGCTACTCAGTGTCAGGTCAACTCGCGGGCTCACAATTGCCCCTCTCTTTCTACAAAACACTTCCAGATTAATATCACGACCTGTAAATCTTTACTCGTTGCGTTTGTTTTCGATAATAACTCTACGCACCATGGCCCCAAAACAGGCGACACTCGGGTATGTCAAGTCCGGACAGAGCACAATCGGGTGTGTGGAGGGACACCTAAAAGTTCAAGACTCGATCACTGACCGAGGCCAATTGGTACCTACAGGAAGTTCTTTGGTGCAAAAGGTGCGCCTCCTCAACAGACAAAGCTCTCCTTCAGCAGCAAACCTAAAAAAGAAGAAGTGAAGGACGAGGAGGAGGCTGAAATGAAGGTCAAATCGGGCTCAGATTCTGAGAAAGGTATTTTACTCCTTCGATAAAATCTTACAATATTCTAAATATGGATCAGAAACAAAGAAGCGAGCAAGATCAGAAGACAAGCCCAAGCCCGAGCCTACGCCCATTAAGAAAGAGGATGTCGATGACGAGAGCGATGGGCCTGTCACCAAGCGAGCACGACGAAGTCGAAAGCGAGTTGAGGAAGAAGATGACGATGAGATGATCGAAGAAAACGTGAAGAAAGAGAAGCATGCACCCCCCAAGGAGTCAAATATCGCAAGCACACACTCAAAAGTCAAGTCGCCCAAGAGGTCAAAGGTAACCCCCAAAGCCAAGGCGGCCAAAGAACCAACTCCTGAGGAGAACGATGATTCTGCCAAAGAAGAGGCATCGACAGCTTCAGCTTCAGAAGCCGAGCTTGACGACGAGGCAGATGTCGAAGATAAGCCTGAAGTTGCTGCCAAGGCTCGCGAGAAGGTCCAGACAAAGTTCAAGTCTAAGACGAAAGACCCTTATCCTGACTGGAAGCCCGGCACCCCTGTTCCGTATGCGGCCCTGTGTACAACCTTCTCTCTTGTGGAAATGACCACCAAAAGATTGATTATTATGGAGCATTGCTCTCTGTTCCTTCGCCAGGTCATGCGCCTGACCCCTGAGGATCTATTACCTACAGTCTTGTTAATGATTAATAAATTGGCTCCCGACTACGCTGGTATCGAGCTGGGTATCGGCGAGTCGTTAATCATGAAGGCTATCGGCGAGACGACCGGACGAAGCCTCCAGGTGATTAAGGCTGATCAGAAAGAAATTGGCGATCTTGGATTGGTGGCTGTAAAGAGTCGATCAACTCAGCGCACTATGTTCAAGCCCAAGGCTTTGACTATCAGGGGTGTGCATCAAGGCCTAATGAACATTGCTACTGTCACTGGCAACGGTGCTCAGGGGCGCAAGGTGGATGGTATCAAGAAGCTTCTTGCCGCAGCTGATGCTAACTCCACCGGTAAAGTCGATATTACTAAGGATAAGGGAGGTCCGAGTGAAGCCAAGTTTATCATTCGATTCCTGGAAGGAAAATTAAGACTCGGTCTAGCTGAGAGAACTGTTCTTGTTTCTTTGGCGCAAGCTATTGTTGCCCACGAAGCAGATGCCAAGGGTAAGGTCCCTAGCACCTCAGATCTTGAGAAGGGTGAATCAATTCTCAAGACTGTCTACAGGTAAGCCACGTGGACCAATGTCGATGACCCATGCTTACAAAATACAGCGAGCTTCCGAGCTACGACGTGATTATTCCTGCAATGCTAGAACACGGTATCATGAAGCTTCGTGAAAATTGCAAGCTCCGACCCGGTGTACCTTTGAAGCCTATGCTGGCCAAGCCAACCAAGGCAATAACCGAAGTACTCGATCGCTTTGAGGGACAAACCTTCACCTGTGAGTATAAGTATGATGGCGAAAGAGCACAAATCCATTATGTGGCCAGAGATGCGCCTCAAGAACTAAGCGAAGCGAGCCAAGGCGCCGCCAAGGAGGCTGCCGCTGGTGTTGCTAGCATCTTCTCTAGAAACTCCGAAGATCTCTCCCGGAAGTATCCCGATATCCTTGCCAAACTCCATACTTGGGTCAAGCCGGACACCAAGAGCTTTGTCCTGGATTGTGAAACAGTGGCCTGGGACGTCGATGAGAAGAAGGTGTTGCCCTTCCAGCAACTCATGACACGCAAGAAGAAGGATGTCAAGGTTGAGGATGTAAAAGTCAAGGTCTGCGTATTTGCATTCGATCTGCTGTACCTCAATGGAGAAGCTGTTGTTGAGAAGGCACTGCGTGAGCGACGTGAGCTTCTTGAAACTGCGTTTAATCCTGTAGAGGGCGAGTTTTCCTTCGCTACGCACATGAACGGTCAGGAACTGGATGAGATCCAGGTTTTCCTTGACGAAAGTGTCAAGGCATCATGCGAGGGTCTGATGGTAAAAATGCTGGATGGAACTGAGAGTGGATATGAGCCCAGTAAGCGAAGTCGTAACTGGCTCAAGGTAAAAATTCGTAACCGCATTACTGGAATCTGTATGACTGACTGCTATCATAGATCAAGAAGGATTACCTCTCAGGCGTCGGTGATTCCCTGGATCTTGTTGTTCTGGGCGCGTACTACGGCAAAGGCAAGCGCACATCTGTTTACGGTGCATTCCTTCTGGCCTGTTACAACCCTAACTCAGAGACATACGAAACTGTTTGCAACATTGGAACTGGCTTCTCAGAGCAGGTCTTGGAGGATCTTCATACCCAACTCTCTGAGATTACCATTGATAGGCCTAAGCCTTTTTACTCCCACTCTTCTGGCGGTCAACACCAACCTGATGTCTGGTTTGAGCCTCGGTATGTCTGGGAAGTCAAGACAGCCGATTTGACCCTCAGTCCACGTTACAAGGCCGGTGCTAAGGAAGGTGTCGACCCGTCAGGAAACAAGGGTATCAGTCTTCGATTCCCTCGCTTCATCCGTGTGCGAGATGATAAGAAAGCTGATGCTGCCACGACAAGTCGCCAGGTCGCTGAAATGTATCGCAAGCAGGAGAGCGTGACAAAGAACAAGGGCCCCTCTGTTGATGATGACTTTGAGTATTAGAATTAGTGTTGTTCTCTTCGGCTTTCTCAGAGGAGCAGTTTATGCATCGTCTAGTATGTTGTTGCTCAGGCGTTGATCTCATACTATATCAGGATTTCAATCAAGCATGGGAGTTCCACGGTGAAACAAAAAGTAGGGGCTATTTTGACCTGACCATTACTTCATGAAAATTCAAGCAAATTATGACAAATACTCAGATCTCCAGCGTCTTGTGTACTGGCGTGCAGTTTTTGTTTGCAAATAAGGAAATACTTCTGGCGAGCTGAATCAATGTCGGTCATGCCTTGGGGAATGAGAAAACATGTTACACCAAGCTTAGATATAAGTTAATTAGAAATGTATGCACTAAGCCTATATTAAGGATACGTAACTATTCTTGTTGTTTACCGAGAACATGATTCTTTTTGTCTCCCCTTGGCATCTGATATTACAAGAGAGAGGCACATCTTGTAACAAAGCCCGAAGCGCATGACAGCACATAATAATGGGTTATTCCGATAAACTGAGATGGGAGGCCAGTAATATATCAGGATAAATCTGTACGAAGCGTTGAATTGTACATTTATATATATTGATAGCCTACCAAGAATAGCAAACTCGTCTATATGATCAAAATCAATATACCCATGATCAATCATGCATTACCCAGCATCAAATCTACAGGCTCCTTTTATAACATTGGTTCTTCCCCTTGTATACTATCCCCATCATCGGCACCATCGCAATGTAATAATCCACTACTTTCACCGCCGCCATTGTCGTCTGCTATCCTGTCGGTCAGGCCAGTCTCATGACCAGCATCGCCGGGTGCCAGACCCATGGTCCGGCGTGTCTCTTCGGCACCATTGAGGACATACCAGACGTCCTTCTTTGTCAACAAGCCCTGCAGAACACCGCGATCGCTAAAGAGAAGGTATCTGAGGCCGAGCTTTTGAAAATATGTAGCGACAAGGTGAAGACTTGTATGCGAAGCCCGGGTAAGCGGTGTTTGGTCCATCCAGGGGCGAAGATCCAGGGTTGTGCGTGGATCTGCCATGGGCTGGTGAGAAAAGAAGGCTTCAGTCTCAGGGGGCAGCAAACGAGGTGCTTGCGTCGAGGCTGAGAGATTGTATGCCAGCTCGGCACGAGAGATATAGCCAAGAAGAATGGCTTCTCGGGGATCTGATATGACGGGGAAACCGCGGTATGGGTGCATCTCGAGGATAGTGGTGAGAGATGCGATGGTGTGACCCGTGGCAGTAAGAACTACAAGATCCTCGATGCGAGTCATGACTTGAGAAGCTGGGATGTCAGGAATGGATTCGTTATTCTCACTATTGTCGAGAAAGGGATATTCGTTGAAATGAATCCACGATTCGTAGATACCGCGACGTGAGAAAGCATCGCCCACCCACTTTGATATCATGACAGCGATCATAATGGGGAGAACATAGGTGAGGGCGCCCGTGAGCTCGAACATGATGACGACAATAGAGACCGTCAAGCGGGTTACTCCAGCAAGGGATGCTGCTGCTCCGACGATGGCATATGTACCTGGTGTAACGCAGGGTATATCAGGTTCGCATGAGCCAAATAAGAAGAACCCAGGGTGATTGGTAACCCAAATCTCCATGATGATACCTACAGCGCGGCCTGTCAAGGCACCAATGGCCATCGAAGGAAGAATAATTCCGGCGGGGATTTGGAGACCGAATGTGACAGCGGCGAGGAAGAAGCCCAATACAGATGCAAAGACTAGGAGGACAATGGTCCTGGCCGAGGCAGCTCCTGTTCTACAGAGGCCAATGGGGTCGTCGAGAACCTGCGAGCATTCTGAAAAGAGGTTGGAGACGAGCTCAGTCGTCTGCACCTTCATGTAGAAGTTAGGGTAGTTGATGAGGGCCGTGAAGAAGGCCACGATGAGGACCTGGACGATAGGGCCTGGAATCCATCGGTTCGTCTTCTTCCAGCGAGCAATAGCCATGTTGAGTCTTATGAAGAGACCGCCATGTATGCCCTGGAAAGGAAATACTGTTAGTGACTTGTTCTGTTTGTACTTGATGTTGAACTTACACCCATGACGCCTAGTATGGCGTAGGGGAGCAACTCAAAGCCATGCCATCCAATGCTGTAGTGAACTTGATACAAGACAAGCTTGCCAGATCGAAAGGGGTCGAAAGCCTGAAGAACAACTGCAGCAGTCATGGCACAGACAAAGCTCTGCCACATGGTCTTGTCTGGAAAGTAATAAGACAGAGTCTGTGGAGAATCAGTATTGGTTTGGGGGCTGGGACTGAGCATAACTAACCTCGAGACTGAACAAGACACCACCGATGGGGGAACCAAAGGCAACTGAGACACCTGAGGCGGCGGCAGCCGAAAGAACCTCACGTTTGCGAGCTAATAGCATTAGCTGATGAGAACTGACTGAATCATAGGGAAGCTCTCTACCTTCGTTGTCATTGATGTTGCGGAACAATTTCGTAAATACGTTGGCGCAACAGCAAGCAACATGAATTAGAGGGCCTTCTTTACCCAACCACATGCCTGATGCAACAGCAAGAGCCTGTGACGGTGTTAGTAACGAGCTGGTTAGCAGTATAGGCTTGACTGACAAGACCAAGAGACTTGATGATGAGTGTCCAGAGTCCAAGGAACCGTCGAATCACGAAGCCCCCCAGAACAGTCTTGATTTCTGGAATACCGCTGTGTTTTGCGTAGATGGCATATTCTTGGACGAGAAGTGCCGCGACATATGAAAACAGCATCTTCCAATCGTTAGCCATATGAGGTGGTAGTAGAGGACATGGGGTTCCGGTCCAGTGTACATACCGCGAAAGAAACAAAGAAGAAATACTCGATGAACCACTTGCCACCTTTTGAATGGACTCCCAGAGCGTCGCCCCAAGTCTTCCAACCGTCACATTTGGAGCCTTGGTCATAACCATAACAGCAGAACGCCTTGTTTAGGTAAAAATGGCCTCCTTCTGGTCCACTGGCGCAGTATCCTTCCTTCAAATCTCCAAGCCAGTCGGTCGTGACGTTGATGACAGCAGCTACAGTGCCTACAAGCATACCCGTCAAGAGCAGGACGATCCAGACTTGGCTGGCATCAATGAGGCGTCGCACATAACCTATAAGCCCAGATGCACTCGAGTATAACATGCGCAATCTTTGGCGCTCTTTTGTGTATTCGAAGATCCAATCGATAGCCGTGAGATCCTCGTAGCCGACTCGACGCCCTGGCCCCTCGACATACCAATCATGCGGCACACCATCCTTGGAAGCTTCGTTGAACACGACAGTTTCAGGGCGCGGGGGAGTATTAGAGCTTGGATGAACAGCTGGAGAGGGTCCTCTCGAGGAGGCATGCGGCCGTGAACCTGTGAGGGCGGAGAGAAGTCGAGAGGGCGCAGACCATAGCGAGGGACCCTGTCTGCGTTTAAAGGTCATGGGTGCACCCAAATTGCTCTGAAGCGGATCGTCACCGAGCACATGATCTCGGTCGCGAGACCTTCCACGGCCGCTGTCATCGCTGGCGTCGTCATGAAGGAAATCGAGCTCGTCGCGATCATCGGAATTGGAGTTTGGAGTATGCGACGAGGACGAGGCGGCGGAAGCAGAGGCAGAGGCGGAAGCGGAAGTGGAAGCGAAGGCGTAGGGGTCGTTTTGAGACGCTCCAGACATGATGCGGCTCATGACATTGTGATTATGCGGTGTAAGAGCTCACAGGTGGCCCAGAGTCTTTGGTTTGTGAGAGATTGAAAGGGAGAGTCGAGATAAAGTTAGGTACTAAGGTAGGTAATCTTACGAGGTTATTGGTGTCCATTTCAAGTGCGCTATTGACCTCGGAGAGTTCAGTGGAGGACACGCAATGGCTACAGTTGGTCTGGTTGGCTGTTGTAGGGCTTGGATTGCCTAAAACGGCGACTCGACCAGCTGAAAACAAACATTGGATGCATCAATGGATGGCGTCGGGTGGTTTTTTATAGCTGAGACAAGGAAGAGTTTTAAACAGAAGCATTGAAAGATTCTAGACTATTATTGTCTCGAGTTGCATGTTTAACGAGGCTCAAGTTTAATTACCACCTAAATCAATTTCCTGGTCTCGCGAAGATCTTGGCTTTCATTGTCCTTGTCGCAACTGGATCAAGACACTTATTTATGTCATAATTCTCATAGACTGAGCAGTATATGATACGACGGAACGATATGCCCAGATCTCAATGAAAATTAGGATTTATTCGTCATGTAAAATGAATTCGCTGATATCATCCCTTCCATAGATAAATGTTGGAGGTTTCTAGAACATGATCATCTAGGTACTAGTCTAGGCGCGGAGAGGAATTTATAGAATAGTGGGACCCAACAAAGTTGTTGCAAGTTAACCTAGGTACGGAGTACCTTACCTTAGGTACCTTACACAAGTGCACACACTCTTCTCATCTGAGTTGGCAACTATTTTCATATACAACCAAGACTTTTATCTTCCTCAAGGGACCCAAGTGTTGCATTCGGCTTATGGAAGTCACAGCTCGGTCTCCATTCCTCGACTCAATACTACAAAATGGCTGAAAATACACAAAGTACTGCTTCGCAACCTACAGACGTCAACAAGATACAATCACTTCTCAAGGCCAGAGATGATACCCAAAGATTTGTTGGACTGGCCCTCCTCAAATCTCTCCTCGACAGCTCAGAACAGCTTCGCCAAGATGAGCAAATAGTTCAAGGTCTATGGTCTAGTCTCTCACCCAAGTTCCTTGACCGACTACTACGCACAGGCTCAAAGCCTTCAACCCAGAATTCAAAAGAGATGTTGGATTTGGCTGTATCTGTCTTGCACATTTTCTCCATTCTTCTTCCAGACCAGGTCAAGAGTGATGCCAAATTCGTCAACAGAATCCCCTTGCTCGTCAATGCAGTTCTCTACAGGTATGTGGCCTCCTCGCCAGGCACCAGGAACAAACTAATGGCTGTTTCAGCTCTGAAGATACCACAAAGTTAATACTTCAACTACTACATACCCTAGTAAGCTCACAGCAAGGAGCTCAAGAGTTTATCAAAGTGGAAGACTTTAGCTCCCTTACCGAGATCGCTCCTAGCCATGCACCGGTTCTAGATATCTTTTGCTTTGCATGGCTCAACATCATGGCATCCATTGAAGATCCCTCTACACTGGTGAGGCAGATTGACGACACGATTCAGAGTCTAGTCTCATCATTCACTGGAACTGATGCTGTCACTCTTCTCGAGTTCCTTGGTTACTTTCTTCGGCGTGCCAACTCTTCTGTGCGTTTTCCACAACTTCTCTGAGAGAATTATCTGACCGTTTGCTCCAGACCCTTCCTCAATTTCCCAGGTGGCTCAAGGTAGTCGTTAGCTACATTCAAAACCTCGTCATAAGTAGGCCAACACCTGAAGGCCGAGCGGCATATACAAATGCTACAGCCTCGATACTCCAAGCTTTCCCATCCGAGGCACCGAAGTTGGTGTTTATCGACGACAAAAAGGACGACAAGGCCTTCTCATACTTACTCATCAACCTACTACTCATTGATATCCGCTCTTCGGCTCCCACTCTTCTAGAACAGCTAAATAAGCCCGAGTACCCCAAAGTCTCAACACGCCTCACCTCTGCATTCGACGTCATCTCAATCTTCATTGGATACCTCGTGCAGTGTTTGGAAGACGAGTCCATGGAAACCTTCTTCATGACCCCTGAGAACCTCCTGAAGCTCCGTAAGGGCATTTCCGAGACAATGTCTCTCACAGCCGAGTATCTTCGCGATCGATGGGATGCTTCTGTTGCCGGCGCTATGGGACTACATCCAGACGCTCGAACTGGCACGACGGATACATCAACTGGGGTCCACTACACACTCGCTTGGGACTCAATGAGAGATAATGCCGACGATGATATGTTCATACTTTCAGCTGTGCGAGCGTTGGCGCTTTGGCTGCGAGAAGAGGAGAATGATATCCTGCGAAAAGAGGCTACTGGTTTGATGGATATGTTTATGGATCTTTACAAATCCAGCTCTCAACATAAACTAGACTTTCGATCTCCTGTCCTCGTGGCTCTCGAGGGTGTGACTACGCTACCCCAAGGTCGCGAGCTGTTGCTCGCCAACGAAGGGTGGACAATTCTCGTTCAAGATCTGAACTCAATCCTGCAGCATGCCTCACAGACTTGCGGAGAGCATGAGGCTGCTCGGGCTACAGACATTGTTCGCATTCTACTTCCCATAGTTGAGCGAGAGTCCAGTGGTGTTCCTGAAGCTTGGATGGATCTCATCACTTCAGTAGCAGCATGGGATATCCATGATTCAGAGCTCTCACCCAAGGTACAGGAGGCAGCAATATCCTCTTTGCAACTTTGCTGCTCGGTGCTTGGAGGGGCGAACCGGGGCATGCAGCAGAGATACAAACACTCTATTGCTGCTATCTATGGGATTGCGTCTCAACTTGCTAAGCAAGTCAATCATGAGAATCCTGAGAGGGAAATGTTAGACGATGTTCTCGCTACATTGGGTTTGTTAGCGCAGGAGTGATGACAACTACGGGATAGCCTTTCCGGTGTACTGATATTGACATGGCGTTCAGAGCTAAATATTGTGTGGGATTGATAGCGCTTATGTTAATACGTCAAGCGTTGAAATACATTGAGGTGTTCTGTCCTACCCCTCACGGGATTGTGGCATCCCTTTTGGCCAACAGCAACTCCATCAATCACGCTGACGAAACGCCGGCGTTGCGTTGTAAGAGATGAATAAGCCACCTGCTTACATGGCGCTGAATGATTGTGCCTCGTATAAGAGGCTTCTATTCATACACTCTATTTAGCTGGTCTTTAAGTCCTGATAGAATCAGATTTCAATTGATAACCTCTGTTCATGAATCGACTCCTTGGCCTATCGCGTCTAACTTCCATCAGTCAGCTTCTCAAACGCCAACATCTTCATACAATGGCTACGCACTACGACGTTATCGTTCTCGGCTCCGGTCAGAGTGGCAACCCAGTCGCCAAAGCCTTTGCCAATGCTGGTCGCAAAACAGCTGTGATTGAGCGTATGGCCCTCGGCGGCACTTGTGTCAACGTGGGTTGCACGCCTACAAAGACCATGATCGCCTCTGGAAGAGCAGCCTACATGGCCAAACGTGGTAAAGACTATGGCGTACACGGAGGAAATGGTAATGTTGAGATCGACATGGCTCGCGTAAGGCAGCGCAAGCGCGAAATCGTGGAGCAGTGGAACGCCGGCAGTGTCAGAGGTTTGAATGCAGCAAGTGTCGATGTTATCATGGGCGATGGTAGCTTTGTCGGTGAGAAGAAACTCAAAGTTTTGTTGAACAATGGGGGCGAGAAAGAGGTCAGCGCCGATCAAATTTTCGTCAACGTCGGTGAGAGGCCATTGAGGCCAGAAATCACAGGTCTCGACGATGTTGATCCAGCACGAGTACTCAACTCGACTACTATCATGGAACTGGATGAGGTTCCACAGCGTCTCGTTGTGTTGGGCGGCGGGTATATAGGCCTTGAGTTTGGACAGCTCTTTCGCCGCTTGGGCTCTGATGTGACTGTTATTCAAAGGGCCAAGCAGCTTGTGCCCCGAGAAGACACTGACGTAGCGAAGTGTCTCCTAGATATCCTTCAGCAGGACGGAATCACGGTTCATCTTTCGAGCACAGTGAGCTCGATCTCAGCTTCCAAGGACACAAAGGCACCTTTCGCAGTGAGCATTAAGACCCCAGGAGGGGAGGCAGAAGTTTCCGGAACACATCTCCTGCTGGCAACAGGCCGAATGCCCAACACAGATAGCCTGAACCTCTCCGAAGTTGGCATCAAGACGACTCCTAGAGGTCACATTATTGTCGACGATAAACTCCAGACCACGGTTTCAGATATCTACGCCATAGGAGACTGCCACGGAGGTGCTGCTTTCACACACATGTCCTACGATGATTCCCGCATTATCCGCACCAACCTCATCCCAGAAGCTATGTCATCGACAACTCCAGCTATGCCTACGACGAAGGCATCGATTTCACGAGTTCTGACTCCTTATGTCATGTACACCGATCCACAGCTTGGCCATGTTGGGCTCCACGCTAGAGACCTCGCCAACGGTTCAAGAGAGGTGAAGATTGCCACGATGCCTATGAGCTATGTTGCAAGGGCGCTGGAGACAGCAGAGCCACGTGGTATGATGAAGGCGACTGTGGACGCAAAAACCGGTGAGATCTTGGGATTCACATGTTTGGGATTGGAAGGTGGTGAAATCATGTCGATTGTGCAAACTGCTATGATGGGTAATTTGAAGTGGTGGGACTTGGAAGCAGCTGTTTATGCCCATCCGAGTCTTGCTGAGAGTTTGAACAACCTGTGGGGGCACTGGGAATGATTAATGCATCCGAGAATAGCTGCATATGGCAGATATAGTATCAATATGAAGGCATTCAAACTGCCGTGCTCTGTGGCAGCGTGGCAGCGGCAGTTTGGCTTGTCTTCGCTTCAGCTGCCTCCGCTTTAGCACGTCGTTTCCTCGCTCGTCGCACCTCAATCTCCAGGTTCAGCATTTCAGCGTTGACAGAAACAAGCCTTGGGATAACTTCCTCTACTGCTGTCACGGAATGCGTTTGTGCCATGCGGAGAGGCATGGGAGCCAATAAACCAAACCATTGCAGAGGGTTCTTGTTCTGTTTCCGCTTCTTTTCTGTAGAGCTGGCCTCTTTGGCCCCTATTGTTGATGCCTCGTCAGACTTCTCAGCTGAGGAGTTTTCTTCCTTATCTGCTTCATTGCCTTCTTCGGGAGCCGGAAAGATTGAGAATGTTGGGCTTTGGCCGGCATCCTGCTCAATGGCAAGAAGGCGTGTTGCTTGCATTCGTTCATCGTAGTGATCCTGACCATACCTCATGCCTCTCTCGCCGGCGAAATTAGCGCGAGCGATATTGTGAAAGACATCGGATTGAACCCGAGATAGACTCTTGCGGAGTTGGCTGTATTCGTCTAGCAGGCTAAGATAGCGTTCAAGGAGTTCATCAATGTGTTGCTGCTCCTCCATGATGCCGTTGTGTGTTGTGGTGATGTATATAAAAGGTGCTTGTTGCTGGGAAACGCAAAAGAGCCCGGGGTAATATAAGCAGAATAGCGACGACAATCAGGTTTTACGTCTTGCAGAAGATGAATTACAGAATTTCGATGCAAGTATACGATTGAGAAAAACGAGTTGCAGATAATGTTGCTGAGAGAAAATTGATTAAAGCATGAGCCTGAATGTGCAATATTGAAGCTGCCTGCCTGTCAACCTAATAAATGAACAGCTGTTCCCTTTAGGCTTAGCTTGTAGGTATGGCCCGCAGTGTCCGAGACATCCAATTCGGGCAGTACAGGGCTACGCATACATAGGTACTTTTATAACTACCTACCTAGGTACTTACCTAGGTAGGTATGCAAGGTATATAAATAACCTCAATCATGAACCTGCAATAATTATTCTGTTTGCGGATTATTAGACTTCAGCTGAATCCTGTCTCCCCCAGCCTCTAAGCTTGACCTTCAGTGGCCCGCCCGTATACAAAACGGTTGGAATAGCAGACACGAACACTACTATACCCAGACTCCATCCGACAGTTGCCCAACCAGCGCTATCCTTGACCATTCCGCCCATTATAGGTCCTACCAGAGACCCTCCCGAGTATGCCATGTTGTAGAGGCCATACGCTTGAGCAATCTGCCCCGCGCCTTCAGTGCCGTCCTCGCCCTGGACGGACCAAGTGATCTCAGCCATCAAGGGCCCAAATATGCACGCGGTTGTGATGCCCACCCCAGCCAAGAGCCCGCAAAGAAGGATCTTGTCTTGAATCGTATTCTCGTCAACGAACCGCAGACATACGACAAAGGGTGTGGCGAAGAGGAAGCCGAATGAAGCGAGCCACTTAGGCCCGTATCGATCACCAACCATTCCAACCACAGGTCCCAGAAATGATGGCAGAATGACCGGGAGGAATATCAATCCCGCTCCAATGGAGTCCCAGCCAAATATCTCGTGTGTGAGAAGAGGAAGAGTACTTTCGAGCGCCGTGTTGATAAGTGCCTGAACGAAGGTTCCCCACAGCGCAGCCAGGAATCGAGGCTGCCCCAGGAGCTTGATGAGTGTCTTGATAGGTGATCGTGATGGGTCTGATACGTCCTTGGTCTGCCCATCTGTTTGCTGAGCGATGCTATCTTTGTTCTTCTCAATTTTCGGTTCCTCCGTCACGACACGTTCTGGATCTGCCACGGCTATAGGTTCCACCTGATCAAGCCACCTTTTGGCGTTCTTGACCTCGATGATGATGAGACGCAGGACAATGTCAACAGCCAGAAGGCCAAAGCACATGGCGAAAACGGAGTAGTAGCCTCCCTTTCCATATACGAGACCTCCCAGGAGAGGTGCCACCAAGATGCCCAGACTGCAAGCTGTGCTGATCCAACCCATGGCTTTGCCGATATGCTCCTTATCGACAGTATCGACGACAAGCGCAAGGCCAACAGTCCATGTTAGTGCTGCCGATATTCCTTGCAGAGCACGGCCGATCATGAAGAGAGCAAGCGTGCGACCTACGCATAGAAAAACAGTAGCACCACACAGTACAACAAGTCCTATAAGCATGGGCACCCGGCGGTTGTGGATTCTGTCGGCCAGATAACCCCAGACAGCTGATATAGTCATCGTAAGTTATATACTACCACTTTAAGTGAGGACTGTGAACATACGAGAACCAGCCAAGAGTGCAGCACCAAACACGGCCAATGCTATGGAGACCCAGTACTGCACCCGGTTTGTGCTAATGCCAATTCGATCCTGAAGAGAGAAAGGAAGTATGGGAACGATAACGCCATACAGAAAGATGTCCTGAAGCCATATTATTCAACTGGCTTTTCAAAGTTGAAGAGCAACCGGCGACTTACAGTGAAGATTGCAAAGGAACATGTGGTGACGATGAGACCAGCCGAGGACCGCACCTTGAGCAGAACCGGTGGCTTGTCCTTGTGAGGCCATCTTAGCAACCACATGGCCGGCAATTGACAGTCGGCGCTTTGTTTAGCGATCTTTTCAGGCCCAAATGTTCATCATTCATTTCAAGAGAGGTCAAAGTCTGGGAAGATGGATCTAAACTGATTCCTTTTCAACATCTTCGTACCCACTTACAGCCCCCGGGTTGCGGACATCTCGCGCCCCGATGATGGACGGGTGATAGGTCCGTACTCACCATTTTGGTTTAGCGCCATCTCGAGACTGTGATGTGATGAATGTGATGACTCTGAAGGTGAGATGTTTGCCGAAGACGCAGAGTATCTACAAGCTATTGATTACCAAGGCTTAGCTGCAAGAAGAAACTAGTGATAGATCTAGCGGAAGAAAGGTGTGGGAGGCAGGCCGAGATGCAGGGTCAAATTATGCTTCAACGGCTGCTTCACGACGGAGGAAAGAATTGCAATAAAACCTATCTAGATCTGCATATATATATATATATATACATAATCGGAGGCGGGTTACTAGGCGATCGTTCTGATAGTCTATAGAAAACGGTAGGATGATACAGAGTCGTCGAAGCTCTTAATTCCCCAAGTAAACATATCTTGAGGGTTTATAAACAAGCTTTCCTGAATCCATAATGCCATCGTTTCTTTAATCATCGAGAACACTTGATGTTAAAGAAGGGAGAGAACTAATCGGCTGTGGCGTTATAGTGTGGCATACTACATATACACTTCACAGCTGTTCCCCGTTGAGGTTCCCCGAATGCTACGCCGACGATAGCTTGGCAATGCTGGAAGATTGGTTCTTTTATATAGAAATGGACGATCCAATAGTTACTAACAAAGGTTTATAAAAATTTCACGCTTGTCGATACTATTCAGAGATGGGAGTCACAAAGCATCACCTGAAGCGAACTCAGCAAAGGAAATAATTGGGCTGGCCTAGGCTGGATAACCCTCTTCAAGCCACGAGACCGTGCAGATCGACGGATAACATGCTAAACGCAGCTCGTGTCTCAGTTTGAATCACGTATGATGAGAATATGCAATTTAACGAAAGCGCCTTGGTGCAGGTGAGACAAGCAGATAGGCTGCATATTCCCCTCGTCCCATATTGATAAGTTGGAGCCCCAAACATGCGATTGCGACAGGAGCATTATGAAGCTGAAATTGACAGGCGTGACAATGCTGCAGCTGGAAGTCTGTTAAGGGTATATGAATATGTAACAAGTTCACGAGGCTGATCTCCACTGCATAAACTTGAGCAGGGAGCCCTTGATCAGAGTAATATCCCTGGGCTGAAGCTTCAGTGTTGATGTCGGTAAGTTCCTATGCTAGCGGGCGGGCGCTGGGATGAGTGATTCCGAGATTTGTGTCCGCGCGTGTCTCCCCAGTCACCGTTTATCACAGGGCTGTTGTGTTGTTTATATCAGAGGGTAATGATACTCGGACTAACGATATTGTCGCAGTGCAACAGGGACACGAGAGACTCGGCAGATGCCAACAGACATGTTTTCCACTTGTCCTTGTCCTTCCTCTTCTTGATGTTTCCCTTTGTTACCCTGCTTCGGGACGTCGCACTCAGCACTCGAAGTGGTCGGTGGTCGTGTTAGGTGAAGGCGGTTTGTTTCTTTGTTCGGATTTCCGAGCCAAAGGAGGTTGAAACACATAACACAAAGATCTTCGTCAATCCGCAGTGGCAAGTGGTCACGCGTGCGTCACAATTTGCATTTGGCATCAAAGCACTCGACACTTGTAAAGCAGATCTCCTTGTTAAGCGAGAGCTTTGAACATAGGGGACCAAGGGCATGGACCAGAGAGAGCTACGTACTTGCAACAAGCCCCTGGCCCCTTCTGGATCACCAGATGGATAGGCTCTTAATGTGCTGCAACTTGCAAGGCGAGACAATAAAGACCAGGCGGGAACAGAACGAGTCCAATCGGACATGTCACGATCTGATATACGACACCACCAGTGAAGCGAAGTCAAAGGACAAGCATACCCTTACAACAAAGCAACGCACGCGCTGGGAACAATCGGATCTGGCGAGCGGATCGTCGTCCCATTCTCTGACCCCTATTCCCTTCTGTACTTTGTTTTCCGACCTTTTTCTTTGGTTTGGTTCTCGTACCTACTTTATGCAAGCACTTCGTGCCAGGTTGCTCATCAATCCTCATGTCGTCATCAATTATCGCATTCGTCCTCTGCTACTAACTTGGTAGCTGGTCTAAGTCAACCGTCAATAACAAAAGGTCCAGGGCTCTCGAGCAGTGCGTCAAAGGTCAAGCAAGTATTTATTATGGTTAATAAAGGACTGACTTACAGGCCTTTGTCCCAAATCCGCAAGTCAAAGACCAGAATCTTTGCCCCTGAGTTAGAAGGTTTCATATTTGCAACTGAGGGATTCTCTGGATGGTTGTTGAACGGGATAAGGCTGTCTCATTGAAGGAATGGCTTTGATGAAGCAGATATCCATTTGATAAAGAGCTACTTTACCCTATGACATCGACATGTGTAGTTGGAAGTATCTGGTTATTGATGACTAACAGTGGACCCTCCCCAGTCAGAATACATTACCTGGGCTGGCCGTATCTTTGGGATGATGACGCTAAGAAGGCCCTGAATTCCAGTTCCAGCATCGTCGTTGCACCTGGCCGTCTATTGATCGACGGACGCTCCTGAGTCCAGGCCTTGCCTCATTTCCATTCCATATTACCTACTACTTCCGGCTTCCTATTTCTGACATTGATTCTGTGGTATCATATCACTCCCTTGGGCTTACTTGTCAATAACTGCAATCTAATCACCACTTCCATTCTCCTTGGTACGGTTTCTTGGACTTGCATCAAGAAGTCGGTAAACGATACCGACCAGACAGCGCACAGCATCGCTACAGTACCTACCTTTAGTACCTGGAGTACCTAATCACTCACAGGTTGGTCCATTTCTTCATGGGTATCACATTCACCACCAACTTGACCATTTCGATCATAATCAGAAAGAACCTCACTCAGGACCTCCTGGAGACTGCCTGATAACTCTATCCCCTTTCTGCTTTGTTTTCTTCTCTTCTGCACTACAACCTCACTCACAGCGGGCATTTATTTTGCCCTTCGCTATACCTTGCTTGTACCCTCCACTCAGGCTGGTAACGCATCCACCTCCCCAATCCACATTGGCCTAGCCTGGCCTGGCCTCCTTTACTTGGTGCTTGTTTGGCCCATCAAGTAGAGGCGGTACTTTGCTGTACTGCTAAGCTGTCGGTTCTCACAGGTGTACTTGGCTGTACGTAAAGTACCTTGCCTACCCATTTGATGCAAGCTTGCCTGTCTACTAACCTAGGCTGAACCTGGACTGGCTGGGAGAGAGAGGTGCTGGCTTCGAGCGTTCCAACCTCCCCCTCTCGTCTCTTCTCTTCCCTCCCCGTCCCCGTATTACAGGCTGCAGGGGCTAGAAATGTACTATTATGGTCCCGTACTGTACAAAGGCTGCTACTGAAGATCTAAGAGGTTAAAAAGAGGTTATTCCCACCTTTTGAGATATCCTGATTTGTTACTAGGGGTCTTAAGGTAGGTATCTCTTAACGTACTGTACTTGCTACTTAGCTGTAAGTCCCTCTAATTAGAGGTACCGGCACGTAGTGATCTACAATGTACGATACATTTCTAGCCCCTGCAGCCTGTAATACCATTTCCTATCCCCTGCTCTGCTCTACCTGCCCCATGCTAGGCTAGCTAGGCTGCCTTGTGCTGGTACACAGTACCTCCAGGCTAATGCTAGGTACTGGTGTTGGTCCCTTTGCTTTGCCTTACCTTACCTCACCTTACCTCAACTTTGCTTTGCCTTGGTTTCCTGCCTGGCTTGGTTTTCTGCGGCGGTGTCTGTCTGTCTGTCTGTGCTGCTGCTTTGCTTCATCGAGGCCCACTACCACTGTACAAGGCCTGTGCCTCTCTTTTTAACTCTGGCCAGCGCCTGTGCCTCTTCTCTTTTTGCTTGGACTGGACCCTTTACCAGCTGGTAGTCGCACGTCAATCAATCGTGCCCATCTGTCTGTCTTCCACTCCCGCTCACCTCCTCTTGTTGCAGGTTTCAAAGTTCCGTCGACCATAAGTTAGCCTCCTCAGTACTCCCAGGCTCTCCACCTCCACCTATTCGCTGGCCTAGATCCAGAAACCAAACCAAAACCAAAGCGCACCTCAACGCAACTCCATACCAATCCGCTACCTAGACCTACCGAAAGCTGCATCCACCGCAATCTTGACCTGTCTTCAACCACCTCAATCCGCCATCAAACAGTACAGCCCCAACATATTCGCCTTTTCTCGACTTATCATCCTTATTTCGACCTATTCTCCCCAACACCTATTTGGACTCGACTTTCTTCGCTCCGCAACCCCCCGCTCTCTTACCGTAGTCGCGCGCATCCGCCCGCCAATAGAGCTTTACCACTCGACCGCTTGCATTTTACTTTAACATAGACGAGCTCCTGCCGAGGAGCTTTCGTGAGGAACAATGGCTGTTGTCGCAACTATTAAGTATGTTTCTATCCCTTGGGTTTGCGCTGCCGCAATGCTATGCCATGGTTTGCTTCCTCTTGCTGGCTTAATCTCTACACCGAGATTGTCCCACGGCAAAGCACCTAAGCATACCTGCGCATCTACTCTGCATGCCCGTTGCCCTGTCCGCCATTCGCACAATCATTCTTGAGGCTAATCCGGTTTACCCCTTTCTAGGTGCGTCGTCGTCGGTGACGGTGCTGTTGGAAAGACCTGTCTTCTCATCAGCTATACAACAAACAAGTTTCCCTCCGAATATGTCCCTACAGTCTTCGACAACTACGCAGTTACGGTTATGTGAGTCTACCTGCACGTCCATCGATCGACGCCAGCCCCCACAGGGTATCCCCACCTGCAATGGACGACTTCAGTCGTGAAAGCCATCACCGACTTCTGGCTTGAGCAGTGTGATGGATTCTACGATAAGAGGGACGATCTGCGGATATGTTTGATGGACGGCGACTTGGCCAGTTGAAAGAATGGTTACTGATTGCTTACAGGATAGGAGATGAGCCGTACACTCTCGGATTGTTCGATACCGCTGGTCAAGAAGATTATGACAGACTGCGACCTCTTTCATATCCCCAGACCGATGTCTTCCTCGTCTGCTTTTCAGTCACCTCGCCTGCTTCCTTCGAAAACGTACGCGAGAAGTGGTTCCCCGAGGTCCGCCACCACTGCCCTGGCGTTCCCTGTTTGATTGTCGGTACCCAGGTGGATTTGAGGGACGACCCTAGTGTTCGGGAGAAGCTGTCAAAGCAAAAGATGCAACCAGTACGACGAGAGGATGGTGAACGAATGGCGAAGGACCTGGGTGCTGTCAAGTACGTCGAGTGCAGTGCTCTCACCCAGTATAAGCTTAAGGATGTATTTGATGAGGTATGTCTTCACTGTTTGAAAACTCTCCTATCTATAAACATGACTTGGAGACATTTTCTGATTGCATTATACAGGCTATCGTTGCAGCACTTGAGCCCCCTGCTCCTAAAAAGAAGTCGCACAAGTGCCTCGTCCTATAAACGGAAATGGGATAGCTGCAGCCGAGCTATGACACCACCTTCTCCTACCTCCCCTGGGAATTTTTGGTTGAGTTAGGAACATGCCCAGTAGACCTGCACGAATAGAGTTCTTTGGCGAAGGCACGGCAAGAGGACATTGGGATGACCTGTGCTGGTCGAACAGAACGATATGGGTTTCAAAGAGAGTGATCGTTCTTTGCATGAGATAAACTAAGAGACGGAACAAAACTCGGGGAGCAGGCGTCCTGTCCCGCAACGAGAAGAGGAAGAAGGATTTGAAAGGGCGACACCGATCGAGAGCTGCGGGGTGCCGCTGTGCGTAGCCCCCAGCCGGAACTTCCACCGAAAAGCCTCTTCTATCCCAGTGGTCTCCCCGAGTTTCTTTAGGCTGGAATCCAATGCATCTTGTTCTCTGGCCCTCATGAGACGGATCAAGTGCCAAGAGAGAGGACTGGTAGCGGACGAAGACAATGATTCACACATCTAGGCGGGAATGCTTTGATAGGAAAGTTTGGCGATTGGGGTGATTTACATCAATGTCTTGTCTTGATTCATACTAAGTTATAGAAAATTTTGTATTTCATGTTTGAATCTTCGGATGGATCATGTTGACTGGCACCGGTGAACTTGCCCTGGCATATGTTTCGGCGGTTGAAGAAGCACAGTGGGATGAGGTATGGTCTTCGCTTTCCAACTCGCCCAGGAAGTGTGTTGGATCTTGCGGGGGCTTCAAAGCTACTCGGTAAAGCTCTTCATACGTACTTGACCTGGGGAGATGCACTTAGTAGTCAAACCCTTGCCAACCTACTCGGTAGAAGGATCGGGTCCGGCCTGTCCTTGGGACCGGCCTCCTGCCGTTGCACATTGTAGATCCAGTGTAGGCATCAATATGCTGGTTGGTGTTGTAAGGGACATGTTACTTGTCTGGGATTATGTCCTGTTCGGGACAATGACAGACTGTTCTCCTCGAGTGCTGTCATGTGTGGTGAATGACGGAGGGCACTACGCCCTTTGGCAGACAGCGTGTACGCCCTATGCGATATGTATCAAGATGATGCGTAATGGATCAAATATGTGTTATGCGCAGAACGGTCCTGGACAACATGATACCGAGAGATGCCTTTTCCTCAACCAACAGTACTGGAGGTATGTCTGTAAGAGCCACACTTGATATAAAGGGGAACTTGATATTACAAAGTCACAGAATTCAGAGGATGGATGCCCCCGTTTATAGCTATTTGACAAACAATTCAGCGGCTGAAGAAGCGTTGCCGGTAAATTAGTAGACATGAGGTGTGCCGTCGCCCCAACTTTCCTATCTCAACCTAGTTCCACACCAAAGACCCATTTTCTGGTCACTATCTCTCAACCCAAAAGTGAAATCATAGGGCCTCTGCGTGCAATTCTATGCCTGAATCAGGCAAACTCGCTCCCCAAACCTCTAGAGGGCTCGAGGCGGGGAAGAAAGACGACTGCGGGGAGATGGTTATCCGGCCAGAACTGCCTCGATTGACCAATCGGCGATCGTCATATCTCTCTCTGAAGCTGGCTTTCATTGAGTTGAGTGAGGTATGCTTGATCTGATGGATCTTGACTCGTGGGGCCGGATGCCCGCCCGGTGGAGGGTGAAGCATAGATAGGTAGTGACTATATAGACCTCACTGGTAGCCTCTCTTTTCTTCTGCTTCTTTCTCTCTTTCTTGTGATTCTTAAGCTCAAATATTTGCAAGTTGACTTCATCAGTGAATTACAACTGCCACTCATCATGAAGCTCCTGAACGTTCTCGCTCTGGCGGGGCTGGTCACAGCTTGCTCTCATGATCATGATGATAAGGAGTGGACGAAGGAGGAACTTGATGAGCTTGAGCAGAAATGGGGTTATGAGGTATGTGATAGGTACTTGGTAGAGAAGGCTCCAAGTGTCTCATTAAACACCATGAACTATCCCGAAAGGTCTATATACTGACTCCTCGCAGTGGCCCTTTGCTGGCATCAACACATTTGCCCATCTCAACCATGTAAAGTGCCTCACTGAACCTACCGAGCCTTTCGATATTGCTATCGTCGGTGCTCCTTTCGACACAGCAGTTAGCTACCGCCCAGGAGCTCGTTTTGGCCCACGAGCGATGCGCTCTGCATCTGCTCGCCAGACATCTATGCGTGGATTCAACCCCCGAGCTGGTATCAACCCTTACCAGAACTGGGCTAAGATTGTGGACTGTGGTGATATTTCCATCACCCCCATCGACAACAACATTGCTCGCGAACAGATGACCCAGGCTTTCAAACAGCTTGGTCGCCGCAAGACGGTTTCAGCACTTGCGCCCAAGGCTCGACTGGTGACTTTGGGTGGTGATCACTCTTTGGCTCTCCCTGCTTTGAGAGCGTTGAACGAGATTCATGGGAAGCCTATCCAGGTCCTGCATTTCGATGGTGAGCTCATTGTTCCCTTGGTTAAATATCTTGTGAAGAACCTCGTTAACACATTCATCACAGCTCATCTCGATACCTGGAACCCAGCTGCCTATCCTTCCTGGTGGGGAGCCACTCAGTTTACCCATGGGTCCATGTTCTGGATGGCCAACCAGGAAGGTCTCCTTTCAAACTCCTCCTCTGAGCGCTCCGTTCATGCCGGTCTACGCACCAGACTCTCAGGTAACGATTTTGCCGACAACGAAGATGACACCTCCCAAGGCTGGGTCCGCTTCACAGCCGACGATATTGATGATCTCGGTACCAAGGGAATAATCGACGGTATCCTCAAAGTACTTGGTACCGAAAACCCTGTGTATCTCTCTGTCGACATCGATGTTCTGGATCCTGCCTTTGCACCCGGCACCGGAACCCCTGAGCCCGGCGGTTGGTCTACCCGCGAGTTCATCCGCATTCTTCGTGGTCTTGAGGGACTGAACCTAGTTGGTGCTGATGTTGTTGAGGTGTCTCCTGCCTACCAGAACGGTGGTGAGGAGACCGCTCTGGCTGCAGCTCAGGTTGTGTATGAGATCATTAGCTCTATGGTCAAGAGAGGTCTTCAGGATGGTGGAAAGGAAGGCAATGGCGGTAATGCTGCTGCTGCTTCTGCTGCTAAGGATGAGTTGTGAGCGACATCGGGAGGGGATGGCGTTATACGTTATGAATGATAATGAGGACTTGCATGGGTTTGGTCGACGTCAAAAGAATGTACATAAAACGGAGAGGGTGTATATTATAGCAGAAGGAATCATCATTGGAATCATTGAACTACTCTAGTTCTTTCAGTCTGGTTTCACGGCAAATACTGCCACTGATTTTGAGAATGTTGACTGACAGGGAGGATCATAAGATGAACTTGGTAAAGCCAACAAAAGAGTCGGGAGGAACTACCTCAACGGCTTCACCTGCAAGGTTTCCTTTGTTGGTGACATAGCGCAAGTCTGACTTGGGATGGGTGTAATGTTTAAGTGGCTATTTGGACCATCATCTCACCGCAGTAGCAAACAGGCTATGAAGCCTCGCCGTGCAACCCCATCTAGTATCAAAGGAACGTGTCTATGTTACAGGTAACACTCGAGCCTTCGAGTCCTACGGCTCTCAGACCTATAGAAGGCTTGTGAGCAGCCTGTGAGAACTTTGATGTGGCACGGAAACGGTCGAGCTTTGGTGTCCGCAATTGAACACCCAATACTTTATATTACTCTATATCAGTACGAACCATCATTGGTTGATGAATCGTGTTTTTTCTAATATCTATGGAGTAGTTCAGTACAGATACTCGCTACTGGTTAACTACGAGTTTCGCTTGGCATACGTGGTCATAGATCTAGTAGATATGATTAATAGATCCCTGAGGTGGTCACGTTCTCTCAAGGATAGAATGTACATAGTTAAGATGGATTCCTTGACACTGACAGCACAAAGGGGGCATGGCACTCTCAGGGATGATAGGCGAGGTCTGGAGTTCGCCAAGATGGGATAGTAGTTAGTAGCTGGTCAAGGCGCAGTATCCGTAGCATCGCGGGACGTGGGATCAGAAATGGAACCACTAACAGCAGTAGTAGCATTGAAAGAAATGCCATTCTCAGACCGATGTTTCTGCTCAACTCAGTTGGGTGAGAGTTGGTGAACATTATGCGCAAGCGGAAGAACAAGACTCTCAGCATCAACCTAGAGCCATTGAAAGCGGGTGGCGCGCCTGCGAAGCGCCTGAGACGCTTCCGAAAATAGAATAGAATTGACTTCCATGTTCTGAAGGCGATTGTGTTTGGGAGTGAAATGCTTCAAGACTAGGGCCTTGTTGATGTTTCACGGCGACTGGGGACCATGTAACAAGGGGAAGAACACGAATCGAATCGTCTTGTCCGTCTTCTCGCCTGTACGACTTGTACTTGTACAGAACTTTGAAGTGGAAAAAGAGATTGGGTGTTGTAGCCGCCATAGAGAGGGCTTGTTCTGCAGCAGGTCTTATACGAGCGGCTGTTTAGACCGAGTAACGACGAACTGCCTGATATTGGTGGCTCTGTTGGATCTGCAAGAGTCTCGCTGAGGGCATTTGAGCGTTTCAAGTGACGCGGGTGAAGTTACTCTTTGAGCATTGAGCAAGTTTAGCGCGACGAAACGGGCGGACCGTCAGACCCATTAATGAGTAACCCATCCATGCCTTACGGAGTACATACATAATCATGAGTTAGGGGTCCAGTTTGTGCCAGGGGTGAGGAGGAGAGGTTGAATTGTGGGATATGGAAAATAATGGATGTGTACCTACTCCGTAATCACAGGTTAGTTAAAAATCGGGATACGTATGCATGAGCTGTAATGGTCATAGATCTTGGTAGAGGCACAGCCGAGGAATGCTTTCTTTCACTGATGGTGACTCTTGAAATGAGTACATAGATTCTCGTATATGCTGCATCCAAAGTCTATTCAGCATTGCTTTAATCCCAATTTCATCATCATGCTATTTTATCCCGAAACAAAACCGACCTAGCTCAGAGTGGACAAGTCATATCTGCTTTCATCAGGGCCTACCTGAAAAGTAATTATCTGCACAGAGCAATTACATACATACATACACACAGAGAGTCCTAATAATAGCAGACTGGCTACCCCTATCTGATCCTGAGCCCAGAATCGATCGCGTGGTATGGATGGATGGATGGATGGATGGATGGTTATTCGCCGGCAGATCCAAGAGGGCCAAGCCGAGACAAACAGTCCAGTCTCCCAGTCCCAGATGGACGGACGGGATTGGATTGCATGTTTCGCAAGGAGAAGCTTGTCTGTATGTAACATTGCAGTGCATATAATATTATGTATGTACGGAGTATGTATGGTAGTTACATCTCCAACACTGGACATGCTCAAACGACGGAACCGGTCGATGAAGGAAGGGTTGCTATTGATGGAAACTCATTATCCAGGACTAACCTTTTGCCGTATGTCTATGTTCTGATACACTTGTTGGTTTACTTCAGGCTGTTTCTATTGTCATTCTCAACTGGTATTGACTGACGATCAACGATTTCGGTTCAGTCCGTCACCGACCTTTAGTGACAACTAATCGACATGATCCCTGTCAGGGTCATTAAACTATCGGAGCAGCCAATTCCAACCTTGACCCCCTTTAGGCAATGGTCCCCTTGTCCAAATGTCCCCTCACGGGCCCCCTGATGTCGATGCTGGCCCCCCAGGCTAGCCAGGCCCCAGAGCCTCCCCTTCTCCACAGCCCAACAGAGGCAGAGGCAGAGGCAGAGGCAATGTGTTGTCTGTTCTGTTCTGTCTCTTTGAACCACGAGACTTGGCCTTCAGCTCCCCCTGAAAAGATGCACCAATCCTCTCCTTTCAGTTCCTGACTGGCTCGCCGTTGTCCGTCGTCGGTAGCCTCTAAGCCCGTCTCGGTTCTAGTTCAATAGCTTTCACCTGTAGCCTTGACCGTTCATTTTGTGTTGGTGCTTTGTGCATGTGCTGTTTGATGAATTGTGCATCCACTCACTCACTTACTCACTGTCTCTTGTCTTCTTTCCTTTCCACCATGGCCGTGAATTGACCACCTCATGACTCTATTCATCCACCATGCAGTTGGTTAGCGGAGGCACTGAGTTAGTACCTAGTAGGCATATTGTACATAATTATTTTATCACCATTGGATTGCTGCATTCATTCTTTTGTCTTCTTTTCACGATCAGCAAGTCATCTTTGATCATTCTTTCCGTTCTCAATCTTCTTAACTTCATACGTTCATTCCTTCTTTTACTTCCATTCTTATTATCAATCCCTCCTTTTCCCAACAACCTCGTCTTCTCATAACCTCAACATCTACGGATACCTACCTTACCTTTTCTTCTTACTTCTTCTTCTTTCATTTCATAATTATCCCTTCTCAGTCTACAACTCCACCCACCCACCGAACCCTCCTCCACCTCATTCCCTACCAGGTTTGTCTGGCCTTTTTTTCTCTCCCTCCCTGGCGCCTCTTTGCTCATTTAAGCATTATTACCTTGCATTATTTCCAACCTACTGGACTGGCCTCTTTATACCTACAGGCTATGGTCTACCGCCCACAGCTAATCACTTGAGCTTCTATTACATTACTTGTCGGCCTGAGGCTCACCCAACACACCCCCTGTGTTTCCTGGTCCCTGATTCTTTGGAGGTCGACCTAGACGGCATCGAAATTCATCCCTCTCCCTCCCTCCTTTGACTCCTTCTTCCCTCCACATCTGTGCCGTCCTCTCATCGACGCTGACTTTTGTCTGTTCTCTTCTTCGTCAAGTCTCGTCTCTCATACTCACTCACTGTCTGGGACTTTCATTGATTGCTCCTTGGCAGATGCAGTGTCGTTCTTCTTCCTTCTGCTGAGACAACACTTTTCGGCTTCGTCGACACTCGTTTCGGCCATATTGCTTTATTAATACTTTTACCTGCTCAGCTCACTTTGTCCCTGGATATCATCCTCAGCTCGGCAAAGCTACGCACACTCGTGCTTTACATTTCTCGTTCGACATTTCGATACACTCGCTCTTGCAACCGATTACCATTGTTTTGCATCTTCAGCCTCACCAAACCCTACGGTTTCGATTCGGCCGAAAGTCTTTCAAATTCGATCACCATATATACCAAACGGTCGCTTCCTGGAACGACCTTTTTCATTTTACAGGGCTGCCTTGACTTATTCTCTTTCGAATAAGTCAATCTGCTTCATAATACTCGATTTTATCGACTTTATTCTGCATAACTAGTTGCTTTAGCATTGTTATACAGCCTGCTTTGACTCGTTGGATTCTCGTGAAAAATCAACTCTGCTTTCAGTGAACTTTGAGACTTGGAACGTCTGAGATTCTTCAGTCGGATCAGCCCCCAACTTCACAGCTCTCTCCGTGCCTTACTCGGGCACAACCAGTTCTTCAAAACGGCTGTACTGTCGCACGTCGGGCGGGACTCGCTCGTCCCCCCTCATCTGCTCGGTATGCAAGACCTAAATGGACCCGTTGGCCAGGGTGCCCCTAATGGCCCTGCCAACCGCTTCGGACATGCCTCCAAGCCTTCCAACAGCGATACTGGTTTCTCTCATGGCGCCTTTAATTCCAACATCTCTGGCTTCGCCGACCGACATCCTCGACGAGGCAACATCCCTTCGATCAACACCCAGCCTCAGCCTATGGTCCAGCAGGTTTCGAACAATGGAGTGGACATGGCTACCCCGGGGACTGCATTTGATATGCAGTTTACCCCCCTTTTGCCTTCTCAACTGCTTCTCGGCAGCCCTTTCCAGCCCGGTACCCCGGCTGCTTTTGCCAGCCCTCAATTTCAGAGCATCGCTGGATTTCAGCAACAGCAGGGGAACAACCAGCAGCAGAATGGTATCTCCAGCCCTGTGCAGCAGACCATTTCTCCTCAGTCATACCAGGGAATAGTGTCTCCGTCCACTTATGGTGCCCCTCAATTCTACCCTCCCCAGTCCCCTACTGGCGGGTTTGGCATGCAGGCACCTCTGCCTCCTACCTCTCCCGTCTCAATGGGATCCGGTGTTGTTACAGGAACCAGCCGAACTGTTTACCTTGGTAACATCCCTCCGGACACTGTGGCTGAGGAGATTCTTGGTCATGTCCGAAGTGGTCAAATCGAGTCAGTCCGTCTTCTGCCCGACAAGAACTGTGCCTTCATTTCGTTCCTTGACGCTAGCTCCGCCACTCACTTCCATTCCGATGCCATCTTGAAAAAGCTCTGTATCAAGGGCCAGGACATCAAGATTGGTTGGGGTAAGCCTTCCCAGGTCCCAACCTCTGTTGCTCTGGCTGTCCAACAATCTGGAGCTTCACGAAACGTGTACCTGGGTAATTTGCCCGAGGAGGTTAGCGAGGAGGAACTGCGCGAGGACCTTGGTAAGTTTGGCGCCATTGACACAATCAAGATCGTTCGCGAGAAGAACATTGCGTTTGTCCACTACCTCTCGATTGCCAACGCCATCAAGGCTGTCTCCCAGCTTCCTCAAGAGCCCAAGTGGCAGGCCCCTCGCCGCGTCTACTACGGCAAAGATCGTTGTGCCTACGTTTCCAAGACTCAACAGCAAAATGCTGCTCAGTACCTGGGTATTGCCCCTGGGTACGCCCACATGCTCACAGGAGCTGACCGTGACTTGATCTCGAATGCTTTGGCCCAGCAATCTGTTGCTGCTGCTGCCGTCGCTACGACTGCTGGAGGTATCAACAACCTCGGTAACCGAACCATCTATCTTGGCAACATCCACCCTGAAACGACCATTGAGGAGATTTGCAATGTGGTTCGTGGAGGACTCCTTCATCACATCCGTTACATTCCCGACAAGCACATTTGCTTCGTTACCTTCATCGATCCAACCGCTGCCGCTTCGTTTTACGCTCTGAGTAACATTCAGGGCCTCATGATCCACAACCGACGCCTCAAGATTGGCTGGGGCAAGCACTCCGGAGCTCTTCCACCTGCCATCGCACTGGCCGTGAGCGGTGGTGCTTCTCGAAACGTCTACATTGGCAACCTTGACGAAACGTGGACCGAGGAGCGTCTACGACAGGACTTTTCTGAGTATGGCGAGATTGAGCTTGTCAACACTTTGCGTGAGAAAAGCTGTGCTTTTGTGAACTTCACCAACATCGCCAACGCCATCAAGGCGATTGAGGCCATCCGAGGCCGAGACGACTACAGGAAGTTCAAGGTCAACTTTGGCAAAGATCGTTGTGGTAACCCTCCTCGTCAGATGCAGCAGTCGCAGTCTCCTCGTGGCGATGGTGTGTCTTCTCCTCCACCTAACGGCTCTCAGAACAGCGGTTCACCCACAAACGGCAACACTCCCCAGCAATCAGCTGCTCTCTTCAATGCCAACAGCAACCCTTTGACGATGTATTTGAACCAGGTCTCTCACCAGGCCCAGCAGCAGCAACATCACCAGCAACAGCAGATCGCTGCTCAACAAAATGCCCTGTTTGGTACCGCCCAACCATCTCCCAGCGATCTCGATCTCGCAATGTCCCAGCAAGTGCCTGTTTCCGGCCATGGACAGTCAGCGAGCATTTCAAATGGATACCCGGCCAATAGTGCAGCACCAGGTGCTACTACGATTGGTGGCTTGCTAGCACCAGGCCGAGGTCAGCATAGCAGGGCGGTCAGTCTTCCTGTACTTGCTCCTGGTTTCGAGAATGGTGGAAATGCCTCCAATGGTATTCCCGGAGCTGAGACCGAGCAACGACGAGGTCATCATTACCAGGCAAGCTATGGCGGTATGGGCTCTGGATTTGGCCTTGCTATTCAAGGAGGCCTGAACGGTTGGGTTGAGGAGGAAGTTGCAAACTAATGACGCTTGCGCATCGTTATGCTTTCAAATCTCATCACGAGCGAGATTGAACGAAAAACTTGCTTAAACGTTGTAATCGACGTCGCTTGTGGCGTCATGCCCTTGATTCTCGGGGCTTTACAGACCTTCATTCTTTGATTTCCCTTTTTCTTGATAATTTACTCCTTCGGTGTACCTTTTTTTGTATTGCAAGTTGGTCTCGATTTTTGATGTTTTGCTCATGAGAGGAAGAGAGCATTCGGAAGAAATGGGATTTGTGATTAATACGCCCCCTTTGTGAAAGATGGGAGCGCTCATGGTTGAGACGAGACGCTGTTTGAACTGGAGGGGATTCAGCATGGGATGGATGGATGAGAGGATATATCACCTGCGTTTATGTCTATTACGGAGTCTTAGGTTAGGTTAGGCACTACAGTCTTGAACGCAGATCATATGATCACTTAACAACATGTCTATTTATGTTTGTGACAGTTCAGTTCATCTACATGGGCGGTGTCTTGTGTATGTACCTAATTCGTTTATAGCTGCCGATTTGAGGTCTTGGGATGGTTAAGAGCAGAAGGTGATTAGAGCTTAATAGTAAATGCACGCAGTCTCCAGGACTGGGGCAGTGTCAAATATTAGAGGATCCTGCTTGCCTCCCACGTGCTTGCAGATGATTTTCACAATTAATACCCCGACGGCTCGGGCTTAGAGGGAAAGGCTGGATCCCTTACATTGGCGCGGCACTGTTGTTTCCAGTTTATGGGCGTGAACTTATCCACGATCTCCTTGAAGGCTTCCTGTCAAAGGGTAAGTAACGCACGATACCAGTCTCGGTTCCAGATTTGGTAAGGGGAAGAGTATTGGAGCTTACCAAAGTGCAAAAGGACTCATCGCCATCGAGATGCTTGCCTACCGGTGCACAGCCAGGGATAGTCACTGGGCGGTCATTGTAGCGCAAGCGGACATAGTAACCCTTCAGGCGCTCTTTTTCGGTCTCTGTCAGGTCTGGAGTCTTCTTCCGACCGATGCCCGGGGGTGGCAGTCCAGCATGGGGGGCTCCTTTACTACCGAGGCCGAAGAAAGACAGGAAGCTAGAGGGCCTAGGAGCTTCAGGAGGAGGTGTAGCGCCTGCATTGACGTGGCGGAATAGTTCGATCGCAACGTGACTTGTGAAAGGCGGCCAGGCCTCTTCGTCGAAGGCGCCGAGGCTGGCGAGTGTGGCAGCAAGAGTGGTATCGTGACAACCGCTCATTCCAAATCGTACAGGTTGTGGTGTGGTAGCAGATGCCTTCTTGTTGAGAGCCAGCTCATACTCGCCATCAGCAGCAGAATGCTCAGCACTACCGACCATACGAGAGACAACGTCTCCGAGAAGTCCACCGATGCCTAGGGTGCGGTACTCCTCACTCTCCTTGTATCCGGCATACCACTCCTCGACGCCGATCTTCTCAATAATTCGCTTAACTTCTGGATCGTAGAACTCTTTAGGTAACCGAGTGGCTTGACCGTGGGCCTTTGTAGCATTGATAGTGTCCATAATGCCACTAAGGCGAGGCCGAGAGTCCACGGCAACGTGCGGGTGTTCCTCGGGCATCCAACGACCGAGGCGTTTTGTCAGATATGCCATCTCTTCGGAGTCATTCCAGCTATCAGCACAGCGCTGAGCAAAAGCGCGTGCGAGAGCAGCGAAGCGTCGGCAGTTGCCATCATTGGGGAAGAGGGTTTCGTCGGCAGGTGATCGAGTAAGGATCGTGGGAGGATGAAGGCCAGAGGCGCGAGCTGAGGGGGGATAGAGGCCGTAGAAAGCTTGCTGAAGAGACTCAAGAGCGCGTGGTACAGGTGTAGCACGGAGGTAGATGGCAGCTGTGTCAGTGTCAACAGTGAGCTTTTCCGGCAAGAAACGAAGCTGATCGACGTAGAGATGGCGCAGGCGCTGGCCAAGATCATACGTTGTTTCTCGTCCACGATCGGTCAACATGCCCATATCGCAGATAGCATCAAGCTCGCCATTGCGGCCAGTAGCTAAGATAGGCGCATCATCAGGCCCAAAGGTCTCGAGTTGGCGCTTCCACTCAAGAGCAGTAAGGCCTGGGTTGTCGGCGGGATCGACATGGGAGTCGGTGGCAGAAGGATCGAGAATGACACTGGTTAAACGACGAGCTGCAGAGCAGTATGGCCAGAAAGCTGCAAGGCCTGTTGAAGAGAAGCGAGCGGTGATAGGAGTGCGCTCGCCATGACGGAGAAGGATCTGAACGAGTTGCAGACGTAATTGAGGTGGATAAAGGTTCTTGATCTCAGCTTGTGAGTACGGAGGTCGGGGTTCGAGAGTTGACATTGTGAAGGGCCCAGCAGGTATCAAGAGCTGGCAATGACTCTGATGATCAACGATAGCTTTGCTTCACTGAATGACTGGATCATCTGGCTTGAGGTCATGACATAACGATCCGATTAAATCTTGGTAGGGCCGTGTCGGCGCCGTTGACCGGGGCCGAGTGGGGCTACAGCACGAGGGGAAGAGAGTCGGTGCATGACGTTGACGATGGCGTTGAGAATACAGTGAAGATGTGGCTACTGAGTTTCGCATGACTAATATGTATAAAATTAATTGCAGGAGATAGATTACCGTAGGTAGAAACGTCCAAGGCTGAGGCTTCTTGAATAGAAGTGCTCTCTTTCGCATTGAAGATCTTCATTCCTTTTGAATCCTCAAGGCTGTGCTGGCATATCAATACGTAGGTAGGTAGTCAATACTACCAACTACCTGGGAGTTCTTGGTACTGTGATGTTACCCACCAAAAGCTGCAAGGAACAGTTCCTTCCGATCGGTAAGTATGTAACAGTTGTCAACTTTGATCGTGATTTTCTAAAGTATCTTCCGGTTCTATTGTTTAATAAGGTAGGTATTTCTTATCGTCTTTCACATGTAAAAGTCGAGTCTCATGATAGAATCATCTCCTTTCAAGGGTCCATAAGTTGAGGGTCCATTATCACATGAACAAGTGGGTGTCTCCTGCCTCGTGCGTGTTGAATCTTGGTCTAATGTCTTGGCTCCTTCCCGAATAAGAGATTTTATCCTAGATTCGTTCCTGCCATTCGGGAGTTAGAAGCATCTAAAGATACCTGCCTTGTCTAACACCAAAAGTTGACCAGTTCTAAACGTATCATTACCTATCCTTAGCATCAATAACGACCACCTACAATTACACAATTGATCATCGTCAGCCTCAACCTTCACTTCGCCCTATGACCTGTTGATCAATTCCCCAGAAAACAGCTTGTGGGCCCGTAATTGGCCCAGAATCCGCGGTTTATTTAATTCCATACACCATGACCTCATAAAACCAACAACGACCCGGGCTAATGCTTGGGAGCTTTCACTAGAACTATCCGGAATTGATACTTCAAAAATCGACTTCCCTCTTTCTTTTAAGGACAATAATACTTCACCAGCAACGTTGCGCTCACCCGCACTAAACAGTTAATACGAGAACGAAAGAGAATAAACGGCATATACCTAAACACCAACCATCAATCGTGGATCCATCCACACCCGGCCTTCCCGGATCAGCACACACAGCCGCATTGTTGGACAGATTGAGTGATTCCTTTCTGATCTCTCTCTGGCCTAGCTCCACCGTGTCTTCTCCGTCTCTGTGATTTGGTTTATTAGGCCGAGGAACAAACAAGAACCGCACAGCTGCCATGTCTGATACTTCTTCGCTCTACCTTCCTTAAACAATCTCTTCTCTTAGTGTCACATCTTGCTGGCTAAGTCGCCTGCTCAACATACACACAGACTTCGGTCCTTTTCACAAAGCCCGCCGTTCAACCCAACCTCCCGTTCTTGTCCTCTGGTGGTGTCAGGCTGAGGGTTGTAACGGGGCTCAGTCGAGTGAGCCATGGCAATGAAACCGACGAATGAACCTCTGCCTGATATTCCAAGTCCAGATATTCAGGATGATGATGACTCAATCATTTGCAATCAAGATGAGGCTGAGGCAATATTGCAACCTGCTCTTAGTGATGCTGCTAGACATTTGACATCACAAAACACGCCGGCCATCGAGAAAGCCTTAGCACTGGACAAGAGTCGAGCCGGATTGTACGATGTGCCTATCGATCAACACGGTGACACAAGCCCTGATCTTTCATCTTCGCCCGAGACAACACCCCAGGTACCACAGATTGCTGCCCTAGAGAGACCATCCGCAAAAGTATCGCCCACTCAGCAGTACCGAAATGCCTTGCCTTCACCCTGGCAGGCTCAGCCGAAGCCTACAACCAAAGGTTCCACAAGCAGACCATCAGGGAGTATTCTGGGAAATGCCTTAGCTCCGGCTCGAAACCGTTCCAGGTCGGCAGGCCAAGAAGCACTAAGGAGACTGCAGAAGGCATGGCCTTCTCTTAGCCCTCCGACACATCTGTTACCCTCGATGTCAAACTCGTTCTTTTCCAGCTCACACGACAAAGCCAGTGCCAGTATGTCAGGTGCCCCGAGTCATTCATCACCAGCAAACCGCCAGAATTCGCCTCATATTCCTTCCGATGCGTTTGGTGTCTCTCAAGTGAGGCCTAGCCCGTCTCCGCAACAGGCTCGAGGACTCGCTTCTGCTCCTCGGAATCCTAACGCAGCCTCTACGTCTGTACGACCCAGGGTTCTTCGACGGGTCACGTCTGATGAGAGTCACTTATATCATAGCCTTTCTCGCACTTCTTCTCTCGGTGATGATGAGCAATTCCAGGATGTTCGTGAAATGGTCAATATTCGGTTCATGGCCTTGAAAGACAGCCTTCCTGACGTTCCAAACTTTAAGATGCCTAGCCTGCCCAAGCTTTACAGCCAAGCACGAAAGTCAACTCATTCACTCGGTGCATTCCACTCACCCGAGCCGTCACCAACTCGCGCTCAGCCCCCCAAGGACTTCGATGTCAGCTCAAAGGATGGATCTGCTGTTCTCGATCGGGTCCTGGAGTCTCTGACTGGGGACTTGGTGATCATGGGCGGATACCGTGGTTCCGTCTTACGATCTGCCGAGCCACCTCACCAACAGGTTTGGGCCCCTGTGAAACTCGGCCTTAACATGCGAAAGGTCAATCTCGAAGTTGGCTTAGAGGATGAGGACGAGGAAAGAATGGAAGAGACTATTAAGCCTGACGGTATGCTGAAACATATCGGCCCCGTCGACGTCTCTCGAAAGCTTATCAAGAGGCTGCGCTCGTGTGATAATGCTCGATCAGGGAAGCTGCGAATTTGGGACTATGGTTATGACTGGCGCCTGAGCCCACATTTACTGTCTCGTAAATTACAAGAATATCTCCAAAAGCTTCCTTCAAACCAAGGAGGGACACCGGCTGGATCTCGTGGAGCTCTTGTCATATCTCACAGTTTGGGTGGCATCATCACACGGCATGCTGTCAACCAGAGGCCTGATCTCTTCTCAGGGGTCTTGTACTGTGGCACACCCCAACGTTGCGTCAATATCCTGAATCCTCTTCGCCACGGTGATGTTGTTCTTCTGAATGAGAAGCTTCTCACAGCAAGCGTCAATTTCAGCATGCGGACCTCCTTCGTCTTTCTGCCTGAGGATGGCTTTTGCTTTGTGGATAAGAGTACGGGAGAAGAGTATCCCATCGACTTTTACGATCCTCAGGAATGGGTCAGGTGGCATCTGAGCCCGTGTATGCAGCCGGCTTTGCCGCCTCGCAACCGTCCTCAGTCTTCTTCCTTCTCGTCCTTCCTCCCAAACTCTCTTCGGACTCGTGCTGATAGTAAGAGCGAGAAATGGCCGCCTTTGCCAACGGCGGCTGTCCGAGATCACAACCCTATCGCGCCTCAGCTCAATGGGAGTGGTGCAAATGTGGAAGAATCAAAGCCTTCGAATCTGCAGCGTAAGCGTTACTTGGATTATCTCACCCGAACACTTGCAGCGACTCGCAAGTTTCGCTCAGAATTGGCCCACTCGCCAAGGCACCAGGAATCCAACGCCTATCCTCCTCACGCTGTGTTATACGGCAAAAGTATTCCCACGGTGTACGCAGCCCAGGTCACTGGCCGCGAGGGTATATGCTATTCTGATGCCTACGACGATCTTCTCTTCCGACCAGGCGATGGCGTTGTCTTGGCCAAGGAAGCCATGATTCCGGAAGGCTACTCTATCGCTCGCGGCGGTCGTGTCTGTACCGAGCGCGGCCACATCACAATGCTCGGCGATTTGCCGGCTATGGGAAAGGCACTCGAGGCACTTGTTAGGGGCAGGCGGAAGGGCATCGGCATGGGCACTGGTGGTGACGAGGCAAAATAGACGGGTTCCGGCCGTGTCGGGGTAACACCGCGCAACACCATGCGGTCACTCGGCAACACGATACGGCACCGGAAGGAATCGCCGCCACCACCGAATACGGATGGGTATACGATACCGCAGAAGAGGCCACGAGTAAACATTAGTACCTAGAGACGGAGGCATCGCATCTGTGTTGAACGAACGAATGAACGAATCACGAAATGTGGGAGGATATGATAAATGTGCTGTTATACATGCATTATCGGCCTGGCGTTGGGTTGCCTCATCGTTCTGTAGCATAGCTTTTGTATGAATATTATAACACAAACATTGATGCGGGCAGTATTTAAATTAAATTCCACCGTCGAGGTCTGACAAGCATGACCGCGAGTCTTTCCAAATATCGCCCATAAGCCCCCCCTTCTGTGACCAAAATCCGTTCCAAATGACCCTTGTGTGACCTGATAGTTAACAACACCAATGAATAAATCCTATGCAACTTCCAGAATGAAGACAATGTGGGATTGGTTAGCGGTGCTGTTTTTTCCCGCCCGAAGCACTTGTCCTAGATGTGAAAATGAATATGGATGGGTATAAAGTGAAAGCAGTCGCTGTCTTGGCCTATAAGCAGATGAGATGCCGAGCTGAGCTGAGCTGAGCTGAGCTGAGCTGGGCACATGTGAAAACGACTGATGACGCCCATATTGGCGTCTCTCTAACAACCTCACCCAGCCTGTTCCTGTTGGTGGGTGGGTGGGTGGACGCGGCACTTGGAGGTGAGGGTGTCGTGGAGGCTCAGCGTTTGTCTTCCATTGGTGAAAGGAAGCCTGAACCTTTCAACGTCCTCCACGCTCTCTGCTTTTTGCAGGGTCTTGTGCTCAGTGGCTAAATATGATATGCGTAAAAGAATCTTATTAGCTTGTTCAGTAAGAACGTCTATTCTCAAGCAGCACCGACACTTTGGAAAGCACTCAGTGGCAGAATCCTCCACCTGGGCGGTGTCCAGCCGGGAGTCTGTTGCTGTAGAGTTTGAATGGCGACTTCAATCTGTTGGGCCATGCGGACATAGACCATGGTTGGCTCTATGTAGGATAGAGACTCTGGTGTTTCCTCTGCGCGAGGAACGAATATAAGCTCCTCAAGCCCCGGCATACGTGACTGGATGCGACGCAGCAACTCGACTGTGAGACTGGCGGCGGTCATTGAGCGATAGGTTGCGTCAACCCAGAATAGGGCATCGTTGATAGCAAGGCGGCGCACAAGAGCGAGTTCTTCAGGATCGCACATTGACATGCATGTTTGGAACTGAGAGTCTGCGGCCATGTAACCATCGCGGGGTCCAAAGTAGAGAATATCGCGATCGGGATCGAGGAAGACCTGACCAGGACCACGAGCAAAGCCAAAGCCGAGTCCGTAGTACTTGAGAGCTTCACTGCGCGACTCGGCACATACGTGGAGGTTGGCAGGAATAGTTGCTGGAGAAGTACATCCTGACCATGAGTGGGCGCCTGAGGAGCCGGACCATGAGGAACCGCATTGCATGGGCACGAGGCGCGCGGGAGGGAGGTTATAATTCCAGATCTTGACACGTAGTTCTGCGGGGAGTTGCTCGAAGTTGTGCTGAGAATAATAGCGTTAGAATTGGGCATCATTTGTTGTCAAGTTTAGGGAGGGAAGAATGAGGTGGTTTGGTTGGTTGGTTGACTTACAAAGGTGCGAGGCGTAGGTGATGGCGGGGCATACATTGTATGAGAAGACATATTGTAAGAAGAAACGTTTGAGGATAAGAGTGCCAGAAAGTAATATTGTGGTCGGAGTCGCAAAGCACAGGCGACACGCGCAGTGATAATGCGCTGCGGAACCAACGTTGACAAGACTGCCAATTGTCGTGGTAGAAAGCAGTAGATGTCGATGGTGATGAACTTTTGAGTTGAACAGGCAGAGCTGAGTAGAATCGGGTGGCCTGTGGTTGAGTTAAAAGAAACACAAAACAAAACAATACAATATAACGAATTCTTCTTTCTCTGTTCTGAACGTCGAGATAGACTCGAGGAGACAAAGTAAACACTGAGGGACAGGTGAAGGATAATAAATATAACAAACAATGGGAGACAAGACAAGACAAGATGAATAGCTAATAAGGTAAGTAAGTTGAGTGAATGACGAGAGAGGGAGTGTCTTGTCCAATTTCCTATCACACGCCCATACCCATCCATGCCCAAAAATCATTTGGCCCTCACTAAAGAGCTGACTAGGTTAATAAAGGTTCAGTCTCTCCTCTTACCGTAGGATCCATGTCCATGTCAAGTTGTTGATGCCCTTGCCATGTTCATACCCTTGACAGACCCAAACTTATTCATACATACATACATACATACATGCATGCATACATACGGTCGTTGATGATCCTTGTTAATCAACAATGAGAAAATGCCCCCCCCCCTCAGAGCAAAGCTTCCGCTGTGATTTTCATTCACTGTATCCGTACCCGTCGGTAAAGGCTCAAGCCTAAAGAGCATCCGTGGGTCATGGACCAATGGACCCAGCCCCCCAGCCACGGAAAAGATACCAAAGTCCGAAGATTCTACTAAGCTAAGTTAAGTTGTGTGTAAGTTGCCGGGAGAGGGGACCCCCAGTTGCGTTCGAGGCTTGTGTAAGAGACGACTTCGATTTCAACTCGACTTGAGTACCTAGTCAGAAAGGAAGACAAGAAAAGGGGATGAAGCGCGCACTCACTTGGCAGCCCGGAAACTGCAAAACGCACTCGCTCATATTCCCGGAAACACTTCTCCCTTGGTATCCATGCAACCCCCCCCCCCCCCCGGCAGCTTCCATCCCCCTCAGGCTGACCTGACAGATCACAGCAGGAGGACAGAACTTTCTATCTGCCAGAGAGCAGCCCAGCCCAGCCCAGGCACCTCACGGACAGAACCGACAGCTCGGGTCCGGAGAGCCGGGGGTGCATTGAAGTGTCGTGTAGTGTAGTGTAATGTAGTGTAGGCTAACTGGCATTCTTTGCAGCCTAAGATGAAGCACACGCAGGCTGCACAAGCAACATCACATCACATTCAACATCAGCTCAAGTTAAGCCGTTCCGAGCCTAGGATCAGGCCCTTGAGCAGTCACGTCTGTGATCTGATGCAACACGGATCATAGAGGTGCTGATTGACCTGAGCCTTTTCTCAAAGTCCAGTGCTATACCGCATTCAAGGCCGCCACAAATGGTGTTTTGACTGATTGATGGCTGCAACTCCAATGTTACCCCGTTCCCGTGTCTCGCATGAGCCGCACACGACAGAGAGAGAAACAAAAGAGCCTGAGTACGGAGCAAAAACAGGCAATCTTGCTAGTGAAATGAGCCCAGGAAGATAGCCATCACGGAGGAAAATGACCGGTGATAGATATCTCGAAACTCCGCAAGCGTATATTCCCCATTCAGACTGTGTTTCCTGTTCCTTTTGCGAAGAGCCCTACCAAGCCAAGGCATGGAAACATGCGTAGATTTCTCGACCAATAGACGGCTGCAATCGACTCCGGAACATTTCCAGCTAGACTTTCCCCCAGGATTGGACTTGACGTTTCTTCTCTAGGGACATGGGTCATATCATGGGTCCCTGTCAGGCTGTCAAGGCTTTAAGTCCGCCCACACCATAATGCGATTGGTCCGAATGTTGAGTAGTACCCTTATTGACTTTCGGATGGCCGTTGATCCGACGCATGACAGGGAGGGGCCACAAACCCTCAGAACACATATCCAATACCTAGTGCCTACTAGTTAGGCTTTGACACTGACACTGACGCTGACGATCAAAGATATCAACAATCTCTCATGTTGTGTCTCATGTCATATCATGCTACTCCGATCTCGACAAGACGTGTTTATTGTCTTGATCTCTTGTTTCCTCCTTCGAGGACGTTCGAAACACACTGCCCCAAGGGGTGTCTAGATCCACAGATAACGCCTCTTTGTCTGTTCTCGTCCTCATCGCGCTCTCCGGTGTGGGACATCAAAGTGACGGCTGTGTAGTTTATATCCACATGCCGTTCATGGTTCCCGGTCGCATGGCCTAAGGCTGTAATGTACATACGTACAAACGCACATACATGCATACAAAGCCAAGTGTTCCAAGTTCTTGATCCCAGGTGACTACCATGGCATAGCGCATCGTAGAGCAGTTTGGCCGGCTCTAATTCAGCCATCGTTGAAACTTGAAAGTGCCAGACATTCTCTCTGGTTTTGTGGGCTGCCGAAGGGTCTTGCAGTAGCCTCAGCTCTTTGATGCATTGCATCTGTTGTTGTCGAACTGAGTATGTTCCAATCATGTCCCAGAAATGAGGTGCGCTAAGTAGCTGCAGAACATAAAGATTGCATTAGGTTCATAGTCCCAGCAGCAGATGTCATGTTGCCGTCGGCATAACGACGTATAGAGTCCACCATCTCTTCCCAGTATTCAGCTGTCTTGACCCCAAAGACGACAACGGGGCTTTCGAAGACGACCTACCATATCCAATCCTCGAGAAGATGATTAACAGGTGCATTAGATTAGATCTGCATCCTGTATTTTAATATTCTCAGGACAAGGGCCGGGATCTTTCAGTTGAGTGTTCGCAGTCCGCCAATGATATGTACACATTGTACTCAAAAGGTAAAGGTTCTGTGCCGGTCTCTGTCTCAGCTCTCCAGAATCCGAGATCTACTCTGTAAGTTTGTGAGGATGTCAGGATGTCAAGGGTAGCGCATTTTGGATTACTGAACGTTAGGGATCATGTCAGACCCTTCCCCTGCATTGCCCACTCTGATTGACTCGTCTAAGTAGCGGCTTGCATGGATGCAAAAGGACGGGGCCCTTGTTGGTCCTGACGTCCTAACCGCAACCGGCGACAACGCTACTGTCGATCATCCGCGACGCCTCACAGCGCCAGAGAACGTCTTGTCGATAGAGGGGTTTGAGCCTTGAGGCTTGAGGGAGCTCCAAGCCTCCAAAGCCTTGAGCATCTTGGCGCATGCCAACGTCAACATCACATCAACCTTTGTGTCACCGTATCGACATCATTCAGGACGAGTTCGTTCATTCATCGTCTCTTCAGTGCAGCCATCGTGAAACGGCGATGGTTAACGCATAGATACGGAGTAGTCATTCTGGACTGTCTGTATCCATGTACTGTGCCGCAAGGATATGTACGAGAGATGATGGTCAGGCCGCATCGATGTGCCCGGCAGTTCATGAAGCAGTTTCGATGTTAAAACATCACGGGCCGGTCAGCCTCGATTGCGAAGAAAGAGTCGTGTATCCGTATTAACCAACTGGCAAAAGCAATCCAGCCAGCAGGTTTCATTTCCGACAAGTAGCGGACCGACCGACCAGTTTAACGGTTTCCGAAGACTAACTTTCCCCTGGCCTGGCCTGCTGTAATAAAGGTTTGAACGGTATGGTATGGTATGTGCTGTACGTATCCGCAAGCTGAAAAGAAATGTTACATCGAAGACTTTGATTCATCTTGACTTTTTTTTTTTTTCGGAGCGTGATGCCAAGTCTAGCCCCCGAATATTTTCGGGATCCACTTCGGGGGGCGTTGGAAAGTTGAAAGCCTCCACTGTCCGTCTTTCTAGACTGGTCAGGTGATTTGTCATGTGACCGTGATAGGAAAGGGATTGAATTGTTTGACTCTCACTCCTTGCTTGCTTGATAGATGGATAAACTCAGTGGCCACCTCACTGGCCGACCATTCCTGCAGCCTTCATGTCCTACTTACTAACGTATGTACATACCTAGTATGTAACAAACGTACATAACCGCTCACGCCAACGGTTTGACACGGACCCGAAAATAGATCCTAGTGACAACCATCTCCTATCTCGGGGAATAATGCTTGTCTCTGAGTGGCTCAATGTTCGTCTAAGCGCTCGAGGCAACACGCTCAACTCTGACAGTCAGAGATTCGGCCAATCCTAGCCCAGCAGTCGATGTCAATCTCTCACACCAACACCAACCAGCGCGCCTATGCTGCAATTCTTGCACAGGCTCTTCCAACTATCACCCTGATCGCCTTCGTATAATTGGTCTCTTGACTGTTATTGCGATGGTGTTCGTCGCTTAAGGTTAACGGATCTTGTTAAGCTGTGATCAATCTCTTATATCTATGTTGCAAATCCCCATGATCTGTCCGTAGTTCAATATCAATTCAAAGCTCTTTTGTATTTAGGCTTGGTTCCTTTGCCTTTGCCTTTGCCTTTTCAGTTTCATTTTCTTCTTTCTTATATTCTTTCATCTTCTCTCCAGCAGGCCTTGGGGTTTTGACCTTTCCGTTAGTCTTGTTCCTCGTGATCTCCTCTCTGGTCAATATACATATACTCGGTCTATATTCTCAGAATGGAGTCGTCCGGCAGAAACATGTCCATCGGCACCAAGACAGAGATCTCAGCGTCCAACTTTGAAGCAGATGCTGAGTCGGTTCGAACCAATCCCAGCTTCCGCATCTATCGCTTGCTCGACAGCGCTAGACTGGGCCTCACAGTCCTCAGTCTCGCGGCTGGCTTGACAATCCTTGGTGTTTCGGCGGATGCCCTCGCTGTTTTCCATGCTACCTATGTCCCGGAAGATTGGTTACTTCAACTATGGCCTGCCAACTTCGATATGCGCCCGACCGTAGCTCTGGTAGTCGGTAGTGCCCTGGTCATTGTGGCCAATCTTGTCTCGTTGATCGCTGGCAAGCTTCCGACTGTAAGGCGACCCCCAGTCTCTCTCTGTTGTATTTGCTTTTTGGCTCTTAAAACTAACGGTTGTGATGCAAATAAGGCCCGCAGAAACGTTGCAGTCAAGGCAGCATTCACATTTGTGCCCCCCGCTATTGCCCTGATCGCCGCCATTATCGCCATGTCATTCTTCTACGGTGTGAATGCCTCTACCACCAACGATTCACTTCAGAGCTGGACGTGTCGCTGGAAGGACGTGACCATGAATGTGCAGCCTCACTTCGGCACACTCTGCAAGCAGAGCCGGGCCGGTGTAGCGCTCTCTGTCATGCTAGTTCCCGTCGAAGCTATAATCTTGGGGTTGGCGGCGTATCAGTTCACCCTAGAGAAAGGCTTCGACCTGGGCGCTCGTGGACTAAGCCGTAAAGCGGGAAGCCCTGCCCTGTCTTGAAATTGATATCGAGATTGGGAGATTGGGGCCAATGCAATATGCGAGAGTCCCACGGCCTTGGGCCTGGGTTCAGATCATTGAGATACCAGGTCGATCACCAGATACCAGTCGAGTTGGATCGATGGAATTGTCAAAGGATCGGAACTAGTTGTGGGGTGTCATAATCAGCCCAAGGGGGGCATGAGACTATTGGAACCCATCAAACAAACATGGGTTCATTATTCCTACATACGACATACATAGGTAGTCTAGTCTCTTCTGTTATTTTTGTGAGGATTTGGAGCTGGGGCTGAAAACAAAGCTCGATGTGGTTTCGGTTGCGATAGGTCATATTTGGAATATTAATCAACCCTCTTTTCTCTTTTCTTTTTACTTAGTACCTAGCTATGTAGGCGCCGAGACAAATGCCAGGACCAGAACAGAACCAACAGTTCGGCCATGCCTAGCGCGTGCATATGTTAATAGTCTGTGAACCAGTCCAGGTCAGTCTAGGTCTGATAGATAATTTCATAGGCATTCCGACAGTTTGGAAGCCCCTGATGCCTCGCAGCGGTTAGCAGGAACTCTAGCTTATGGTGTTCCGTCTCCTCGGTGCTGTCAAATATGACAATTGTTTGCATTACGATGGGGTATAACACATTGTCCGGAGCGGCTGCAGCTCGTTAATAGGCACAATACGAGTAATGTTCATCAGTCACAAGACAAACGAAAACGGACGCATCGATGTAAAAAAAAGTAGTCGTTCGTTACACCTAAACGCCCATGGCTTTATATGTTACATACTCATGTCTTCAGGGTAGCCGAGCACCCATTCCTTCACGCAATTTGATCACCTTTATCCGTACTCACACCTGCATCCGCACGCGCACCACTCAAACGAGCTAGACAAGGTCTAGAAGGCATGAATCGAAGGATGGAATAATAAGCATTGACAGGCCATTTCTCATCACGAGACAGCCCCGTCAGGCGCTGGTTTCGTCAGCATTATCCCGGAACGTAAGGCCGCAATGCATCCTCGCTAACAGAGGATCCATTTACACACCTTGACTGTCATCAGTGCTCGATCACGAATGTTCTATCCGTATACCAGGCGGAATCGACCTTTGTGTCCGTCGGACCTCGCCTGAGCCAAGAGGAAGTCTGAGTTACAGTCAACTGTCCTTGTTGCACCCACAACTGTGTCTATAGTGATTGCGTGACACGGGTTTCACTTTATAGAAGAACAGAGCGGGAAACGTAGGGAAACCTGCAGTCCTTGTAACACCAGCTACGGCACAAAGACGTCTCGATTTATTGTGTACCTTCTGTATTCACCCTCGGTTCATCTTCTTCACATTGAATTGCTGTAGAGTGCTCTCAATGTTCACCTGCCTTAAGCCTCCTGCGTCGTTGATTACAGTACGTGATACAAATTGTGCTCATAATCATATACACCTGTTTCCTTGGCTTGGTATTTGATTTCTTTTCACACAAATTGGCACATCACCGCAAAGTATGGGCGCACAAAGATCTCACGTGTAACAAATAACCAAGCCATTTCTGAGCAGTCAATGGCTTTCATGCGCTCGTAACTCTCCTTTTACATCGTCGTGATCCCGACTCTGCAAGCTTCTGCTGTCATCATGCATCTATCACCGGCAATGGCTTTGCCTTATATCCCAAGTCGCACCTCTACCAAGCCTCCGAATTCTAAACCACGGCAAAAACAAGAAACTACTGCCTCAGTTCCAGTTCCAGTTCCAGCTCCAAGATCACTCCCGGGAGAGCGAAGAGTCAAGCCTTGCCTCAGCAGGCCAAGTCTCGATCCGGTTCTGGAGAGTGATCAACGACCCTCAAGAGATGTAGAGCAGGTTATGTCCGGGGATGCTGCCAAAGTGACGAGAAAGCAGTCGTTGCCGATACTTACCAGAAAACGAAGTGACTTCTTCGAGGAAGCATTTGGATCCAAGCATACGCAAGACCCCGGTGATCAAATACGGAATGAGTCTCCTGTGCTGGTAGAAATCAAGACCAATGTCATTGCAAGTTGGCGCGCTGCATGGCACCAGGGAATATGTCACTAACGTTCAGCTATGTACCTAGATTGAAGATGAATTCACCTTCATCACTGAACTATCCGAGTACCTCGCGTTGCGATATAATCGTCCGGCATCTTCTATCGTAATGACAGTCCAGCATGGGATCTGTATTCAGTTTGGTAGGGGTTCTGATTCTTGCTATACCATGACAATCGAGGCTCTTGCTCGAGACGTTCAGACGACGACCAACAAACGAAATATTGCTCTCTTTCAGAGACACATGGAGCAGGCCCTGAGGATCCCCCCGTCCAAGGGGTTCTTGAGATTCGTTCCCCTCGCTGAAGACTGCGCTGGGTGGAAAGGCAACACACTTGCTGGGCATATTACAGAGGTGATAGAAGAGACACACGCGATGACGGAACGTCGAGGTTCGATCAGGGCTCCGAGGAGAAGATCTAGTAAGGTGAGTCTCTTGTATTGATATGTCGAAGGAGCTGGTTTTGATCAACATGAGCAGGCATTTCGAGAAATTAAGACTAAGATAACTACATCAGAGAGCGCACCTGCATTGAATCCTAGCACATCAAATGGCGTATTGTCCGATGACACAGAAGCTCTCGGAAAAGCTGCGAAAAACGAGGCTAAGACCGAAAAGAACAAAACGAAGACGTTAAAGCAAAGGAAGAGTTTCATCCATGCCCTGTTTTCCTAGGTCAGCGAGTCGATTAGCAGAGAGAGAGGTAGAATGAGGGATCAGAGGGTTGAAATATGGATAGCACTCTTTCATTAGCGAGGAATTGTATAAACGGAATTGTGATTTAATTTGATTTAATTATTAATTTCCGTCTTGTAGCTTTAGGCTGCTAACCTTTAGTTAAAGTAAGAAAATATACTAGGCTAGTTCTAGGGTAGCTAATATTATATCTACTAATCTAAGGAAAGTAGCCTTAGGTAAACTTATAAAACCCTATTTTATCTCTTTAAAGGCTAAAAATTAAAGTTATGTATTAGCCCTTTACTTCTTCCTAACTATTTAGTATTTTAGTAATATATTTTTTAACTTATATTATTAATCTTATTTATACTTAATACCTATTAGTAAGTTATAGGAAATAAGCAGGGCTTAGTTATTATTTTATAAAAGTGGTATTATAATAATACTAATTTTACTAATATTTTTAAAGATTTTTAAAGTTATTTACTAAAGTAAAAAGGAAAAATAAGTATAAGTAGGCTAGCTAATAATAAATTATACTATTTCTATACTTTTAATTACCTTAATTAAAGAAATATAGTTTATAATAAAAAAAAAAGTAAGTAATACTTTTATTTTTATAAGCCTTTTAGTTATCTTAATAAGGGTAAATTTATATAAAAAACTAAGTTACTTTTATTAAATTAATAAAAATCTTAAAATTATTACTTACTATATAATA
>NW_023502205.1:0-230 GCF_013396075.1 Fusarium subglutinans
ATAATAAGATCTTATAGCTAAAAGGTAATAAAGTAAATATTATTTAAGTATTAACTTCTTTAATATACTTAATTTAGCCTTTAGGTTTAGTATATAGTATGATTTTAAAATACTATTACTTTAATACTTTATAAATTTATTATAGCCTTTTTATTTAGCTTACTATTTTATATAAGCTATAGTTAGAAAGGAGTTTAATAGTAAAAGTTTATATTTTACTTTAGTAAGTA
>NW_023502206.1:0-127597 GCF_013396075.1 Fusarium subglutinans
ATTGTTTACTATAGTCCGCACCGAGAGTTGCTCGTTTTATGAACCAACTGCGTCATGCAGCAGATACCCGTAGATGCCTTTTGCCCAGTTAGATATGTTAAAGGGGAAAAGATTATCAAGTATGGTAAGAACTGTAAGCTTTCTTAGGCTTACTAGGATCTTATTTAAAATTAAAAATTAAAATCTACTGCTCCGTACTGAGCACTGAAATGCCAATCTAGCAACAGACAGGGTGTGAAGTTAATAAAATAAAATCAGTGTTTTAAATAGTTATTATATACTATAACAAAAGATAAAGTAATCTTAAGATTTATTCTTAGGAAATATAATAAATAGTATATACTTACCTTAAGAATATTCTAATAAAGTTAAGTTAGTATTAAAATATATAGAAGAGTTCTTTAAAAGTAATTAAGGAAGGCAGTTTTAAGGTGCTACATCTACTCCGCAAGTTAAAGAATGTCTAATTCTCAGGGAGCAAGAAACTATCAGAGATTGACATAAGGTGTTAAAATAAACTTAGCAAAAAAGAAACTTGTGCCAAGTTACAAGTCTTTTTTTTTTTTCATTCAGGATCGAGGTTCATTCAGGATCGAGGTCCTGAAGTTTCTCCTCTACAAGCTCCCCTAGTCAACCGGCACTAAAATAAAGCCCGGGCCGTTAACAGCAGGGGTCCTTCTCACTTTGCGGGGGACGTAGGATTACGTCGCAGGGACATTGAAAACATCGCCCTTCTTGCTGAAAAGATAAATCGCCATCTCTCTCTCTTGCATCAATTTCCACCTCAAGTCGCGCACAGCAGCTCACAATCGTTCCGCCTTCGATAACGAGCTAAGGTACCTTAGAACCCATCTTAGTCGCATCTTTGTTGGACTCTGATACCTTGTCAAAATGCAACGCCGAGCAGCCTCTACCGCGCTTGATGCTGGGAAGGCGCTTGATGCTGGAAGGACAAAGAGCAAGATGTTTTTGAAAAGGGAAACGAGGTGGGGAGAGACATACTATATTGTTAACAGGTGGCCTGAAACTCCCAAGCTACCTGAAGAACACGAATACTTTCGGATCAACGACCTCCTTCTTGATCTAGACGATATGTTCAGCAAACACGTCCGACTATCTTCAGAAGAAGACGAAGAGCGGGCACTCAGGAGATGGTCTCGAGATAGTAAACGAGATGATGTTCGATGGAAGCTTAATCGAATGGAAGCTTCTCTCACCTGGTCACGGATAAAGGCTTCTGAAATACTCTCGGAACCATCTAGCTGTCGGCGACTTGGAAGCCATGACATTTTCTCTGCAGCTCTCCAGGCCCCAACACCAGCTCCACTGATCGACTCCCCAAAGAAACAACAAGGATCTGCCAACAATGCGACTGCGGAGAGAGAGCCCAACAAACTCCACCTCGTCAGCTCAAACAACGGCATTCCAAAACAGGCTTTGGAGGACGATTCATCACTCTTGCGCTGGCTTCAATCGCGGGCGCAATTGTCATGGTCTGGGCATTACCGAGCTATCTCTCCGGCTCATTCAGCTCAGCTGTCAGCAGCGCTGAGGGAGCAAGACTCACTCACTAACCTCCGTAGGCTAGTATCACAATACTTGTCAGTTGAAACCAACGCCATCTCATTTCACCAACTCAAAAGCCCGGGCCAAGAAAAATCGACAGAGGATTTATCTTCAGATCTTCGCAATACGTGTGAGGGCTTCTTGAAGCAAGACACTCTACAGAATAAGCATGATGTTTTGGTGTTCCTCGGTAATCTTGGTCAACGATTGACAGCTAGGGGAGATCACCTGGGAGGCCCTTTATGTGGGCTTGGATTGAGACTCTCAGCAGAAATCTGCAAGCCCACAGCCTCCAAGAGATACTTTCAACTTGGTCTTCAAGCTGGTTACTGGACCGACAGTTACCAAGGGTCAATGGACATCCTCCACTGCCTCGAAACCTACCAATTTCACTTCAACAGTGTTTTGCAACCCGACGGCCTTGACCTGTATGGGCGGCAGGAACTCCTAGATCTATTACTTGATCGCAGCAGGACTCATAACCATTCCGCTCTGTCTCTTATCAATACTTGTCTACATGGGCGTAAACAGGAGACAGCATTCGAGGCTTATCGAGTCTCCATCATCCTGATTGGTCATTTGGGCATGGTCGAGTGGCTTAATCAAGAACGACGGACATCAGCAGCGATAATTCAGAGACTAGCCCGCCGCAGCGATTCGAAAGATAGGAAACGTCAACTAGAGGCAATTCTAAGCGAGGCTTTTAAGTCTGCAAAGAGCATAGCCGACAGTTCAGTTGTGGCACAGAGCCATGATGCAGTTCTAACAGATCCCAGTCTGGCTGGCGATGTGTGCGAAGAGAAAGACAAGAATCAGTATTGTCCACCTTAGAGGCACTTACATACCTACCTAGGTATATTATTTGCCTTAGTACCTAGGTACCTATACGGCAAATTAGACCCCTGAGGGAGGTACAACTGACAGCTGCATGAAAACTTTATTTAAATTGTGTGATGATCTACGGATACGGATAATGTGAGCGTTAATTATCAAGAAAGGCATTGAATTTGCTCTTGGCCTTTTTATTCCCTGATCTCAAGTCTCTATCGCTTCATGAAAGAAACGGTTGGATGGCAAAATCCGTGTAGGACCGTAAGCTCCACTTGGACGGCGGCTTGTGCCTCGTCCTGAAAGATGGTTCCCGGTGAGTGGAAGGGTGAGACAAGGGATCACCAGTGGAACCGCGAATTGACTACCGAGCTGAAGGTCTCCTTTCCTCCATTCTACAGTAATAGAATGCAGGTGCACTAAGGGAAATTTGTATGCATAGTTACATATTATCAGCCCAGATTAGCCCCGCAGGAATAGGACTCATCTTCAAGTTTGGTATGTCCTTGATAATCCGTAATGAGTACCTACGGAAAAGATTCGAAACAAAGTGACGAGCTCTGGCAAAATGGTTAGTGGGTGCCACCCTGTTCAGCCCTAGGAACCCTCCGCCTCCTTAACAGTGTGTTCCGGGTCTGCATCTGAGCTGAAATGCAAGCCCGTAGCACAACTGGATATTCCTATCGTTTTGACTTCTCTAGCTGCATCCAGCTCCTTGGTTCGTGCGAATCATGATTCGCGCTGGCTGTGCTAGCAACGCCCGCCCCTACTACCAGCATCCGTCGTCTCACCACCCAAGACCAGCTGGCCAGCAGGAACAGAGTTCTGTGCTCTGAATGGTGTCCGAGAACCTTGCTCCCGCATGGATAACCCGCTACTTGGGCTGTCCTTGACGCTGTGGATGCGTTTGAGGCGTCGACCTGAAAAGTCTAGACCTCGCAACAAAGGTCAGCCCCGGATATCGTCTCAGCCACCCTCATCTGCCGTTACGCTTATTTGGCAGTGGAAAGAAAAACACGAGATTGGTTTCGCTGCCCTGTACAGCCTTCACCAGCCATTGTATTTCTGGCCCCCGTTGGATCCGGCCAGGCCCCTTGCTCATGATCAGCAAGTGTTGTCTGCCTTAGACTGCTCGGAACAGCCGAAACGAGACGAGACTTAGCAGTTAGCACTGGGGTTGCCGACTTTTCCCTTCCTCTTCATCATCTCCGCGTTTGCTCTACTTCTTGACGACGATTGCCCAGGTCCCAATACCTCTTCGTTCCTCGCGGTTCGTGATCAACCAACAGGCCGGGAGAGAGTGAGTAAATGTAGCATCAAGGTGGCAGCCATGATGTGGATCTCAATCTCTCCAGCCAGCCAAATTCGCCAGGGCTTGGTCCTTCTATTCTTATTGTTCTTTTGCGTCAACCTCACAGTGCAACAACGAGATCCCATATCGAATTTTTGTCGAAGATGGGGTCATCAGAGTGCTGTGGTTGACGACAAACTTTACATTGGCGGAGGATTGGTCACCTATGATGGTAGTTCTGGAACACCACAAAACTTCTCCAGTATGCGAACCCTACTCAATCTCCCACATTCGAGTGGCGAGATTTCGTCGAAGTAATCTCGCCGGCTGCGTATTGACCAAGACTCCTATAGATCCCTACTTTATTTACCATGATCTCAGCAACGTAGCCAGTTCAGGTATGCCCCAACCATACGCGAACCTGAGCAAGAACTCCACGGTTCCCGATGTAAGTGGTGGAATCTTTTGGCCTGATACTATCAACAAGAAGATTTATCTCTTTGGCGGCGAATTCAATGGCGTGACCCCGTGGGACTTCGACCTTTATGCTTACGATATCATAAATGATGAGTGGGACAACATGGGAGTCTCTAGAACAGACGATGTTGTCGGGCTCAGTTATGGAGCTGGTTTGTCCATTCCGGATCGCGGAGAGGCCTACTACTATGGCGGATGGATGAATAATGCGACCGATGCGGATTGGGGTGACGCTCCCCAGATACCGACATCATACCTACTGCGATATGAGATGGACACGAACAGCTGGTCCAACGACACTGGACCTGACGATATTGGCCGCGCCGAGGGTGTGATGGTTCATATCCCTGCCGGAGATGGTGGTATGCTTGTTTACTTTGGCGGAATCAGAGCCGCCGGAGATGGTGGTTGGGAAGGTCAACCAATGGATCAGATTATTCTCTATGATGTTCTGAGCGGTAAAAGCTATTTCCAAAATGCAACGGGCGATATCCCAGAATCACGTCGACGATTTTGCGCAGGCGCTACGTGGACCAAGGACCAGTCTTCTTACAATATGTGAGTGTATTATCATCAACTTAAGTGCCATCATATACTGACCATGCTCAGTTATTTATATGGAGGAGCTGGTGAAGAGCTGGGAAGTTCTGGATTTGATGACATTTATATCCTGACACTCCCTACCTTCACATGGATCAAAATGTATCCCGAAGGAAACGGAACTGGGGATTACCCTCACCACAGTTTCACCTGCAACGTGGTGAACGAGGCACAGATGTTGATTCATGGTGGTTTCTTCCCCCTGACAAATGACTGCGATGTTCCGGACCAATGGGGTTTACACGACATGTCCCTGGGACGACAAAACAAGGACAAGTCGCCCTGGATGCTTTACGATCCCGAGTTGACTAAATATGCCGTCCCCACTGACATCATTTCAGTTGTGGGAGGAAATCCTAACGGCGGAGCGACCAAGACAGCACCAGCCGATGGCTTCGACCACCAAGATCTGAAAGCCCTCATGACGCGGACGGCATCGGCAGGATCAAGGACTGCAACCCGAGATGTGTCTGGCCCTACTGAGACTGGAGATCATGAAAGTGGAGCGACGTTATCGACTGGTGCGATTGCAGGTATCGCAGCTGGCGGAGCTGTAGCTCTTATTGCCGTGCTCGTGACATGTTTCTGCCTCGTCCGAAAGCATCGACGTCGGCGAGAAAGTGTCGGATCACAGCAGCCGATGACTCAGTCCTACGACTACCATCATCCCCAACATCCATCTTTCGCCTCGAACCAACCGTCCCCTAGCCCTTGGAGTCCACAGTCATCGAGCTTCACCCCTTCAAGCCCTGTGGGCTATACGGGCCCGCAGCTTGCCCAGTCACATTCAGGACCGCCAGTGGAACTGCCATCTGGGCACCCCGAAGACTCATCTTACGTTTCACCACGTACAGAGCCGGTTTCGGCGGTTGAACCCAAATATGATGCAAACGGAAATCTATGGGTTCCCCAGGTGAGCATGATGCAGATCCCGGGCCAAGGCCATTCCCCCGGAAGTCCTCCATACTACGACGGTACGATGGTTTCTAACTCATCGAAGAATGGGCCAGAGTATTTTCCACCCGGTGCGCCGCAAGAACTTGCAGCAGAGCGTCGCACTTCGTACGTACCTGGACAACCAGTCCACCAGACGTATTATCATCCATGACTGGTATTTCTTAGAGAGAAAATAACAAAAACTCCCCTTTTGCCGAGGACATAGGCTGGATGTATAGGATTTTCTTAATGTCGGATTACGAAAGCAGGGGTTAGGAGTATTGGGAGCGAACAGCATAACCAAGCAAGCGGGATATTTGATGGTACACCAACTTCGTCATTCCAGGGTCATATTCACTCCCTCATAGGCCATAAATAAATTAATTGTCTTCTTAAATAATAACCTGTTTTCGTTCAAAAGTTAAATGCTTATATAGTAATATGGAAGCTTTAGTTCATGCATGGCCAAAATTAATACAATAAAAGAAGGTGTTTGTTCTCAATAATAGATAATATAAGGCACTATATAATGTGCCAATATGTAGTATATATATAATAGCATTGAAATTTGGTCTCATCAGATTGTATAGCTACTGCCCTGAACACTGAGATCCAACTGAGTGATAGTTTTGATCAGGCCGCAGGATAACGCAATGGGAAAAACACAAGCAGAAGATAATACAGTTTAGTAACACCTGGGAACTTCTTTTTTAAGAAGAAATGGAGGCAAGATGAGTCTATTATCAGAATATAGGTTTTTTCCCATCATACAATTCGACCTCGATGTCTTAGTTGTTGACTCTGATGTGAATGTCTCGTTTTTGTGCTGACGGTAAGGTAGCTTGGGGTAATCCTTTAACCTTTGCAAAAGCGCACTCAACCACGGAGTTTGATTCGGTTTATGGCGGATTACTTAATATCGGTGGAAAGGGGCCCTGACATCGTTATCTAGTAACCGTATGTCTGCACAGTTTTATTCTCCCACCAAGTCGTTGAGCCCTTCATGAGTAAGGCGGTCATGTCAAGATTGATGATCTTCTGTAACCCGCTTGTCTTTATAGATTCGTAATACTTCATCAACGGGATTCGGCATCTATGCTACCACAACGGGATCGTATAAGACTTACCAACGATTGCTACTCCAGGCACGAAGTCACTTAGCTGAGAGGGGAGAATATGAGAATCTGAGAATCTGAGAGTAACAAGTGAGCCGTGGCGTGTTTATGTGAAATGGGAGGCCATGTACAATCAGAAAGCCAACTATCTTGGCTGCCTAATCTTCATTCACCGCTTCATTAACAGTCACAGCTGCCATGTCTTCTCGAGGTCTCAGCCGATCCTATCACATCATGGCAGATGGTGCAATGATGAGTCCACCCAGCGGTGGCAGTCTGCTTGACATTCGCAAGATTGGGTTCTCTACGTCTCATTCATTTCATCGTGGCTGGACTGTGGGGATTGTCTCTCGATGGCTTAACCCTTGAATGGAAACACTGGACGAGAACTCGAAGCTTCCAACTTTTGCTGCATTTGTCTCGAAAAGAGAGGCTATGCTGGTTTATTACCTAGTTCCCGTCTTACAGATTGTATTTGGAAAAGGGAGGCTCAACTGACAAACCCGCAAACTAAAAGCGGAGTTGAATCCCTTGGCTAAATAGGGATAGCAAACCATCACTATTCTCTCAGGTCTCACTCATACTTCTATATTCTAGGTAGTATGGTGTGCCGCCGTTTTGAGGATTAGCACAATTCGCCGTCGACCAACCTATCTGGTTGCGTGATATCATTGCTCTCTGGTGCATTAAATGATACCATGGTAAAAACACTTAACTGCACAATGATCATGTATTAGATTTTGTCTTCGGGCCGCCGAAGCTTTGAGCCTACGTATAGTGAGTGACCAAACCAGGCTATTGTGTGACGTGACGTGATGAGTTAATATTGCCATAATATACCGACTCATATATTTACATCAGCGAAGTACCAAATCTCGCCATTTGATAACATGGGGGCTCACGCTTCGGTTGTGCACCGAAGTGATGATAGGTTGTGATCTACATTGAAGAACTGGACTAAGGGTGCACAGTTCCCCCACGATAGCAGCCCACCCATTCCCGTCATCGATAAAGGGAAGGGCTGGAGAACTATGCCGAAGTCATATCTATTGGCTAGTTCTTTTGAGGTCTTCCTGCGCGTGCTCAACTTTTGGTCCCCTTGATCGCCAGTGTGGGGTAGTTTAGTGGGATGGCGTAGACACAAAAGTTAGTTATCAGGCACATGGTTCGAAGGATCAACAATTAGGCTACCCTAAACAGCTTCACCCCCATCATGAATTCACTCGTGAGGGGAGACAATGATAGGTAAGAAATAGGCAAGTAATGTGGTCCAAATACATACGGTCGATAGGTAGCTGTAGGCTCGTCATAAAAGTTGTGTATGAGCGTGGTTGAATGGGGACAATACCCTGACCGGGGACTGTTAAACCATTACCAATGAAAGGAGATAACCTTGGCACGCTGCGACACCAGAAGATCTTGCTGTGGTTGGATTATCCGTGTCAAATAGATCACTAGTTGGCAGGAAGTCATATCAATTTTAATACATCATCACTAACATCCATGCCATGATCACACGATAATAAACCCTCCGGACATCATTCATACACTGGCACGCTTAGATTAACTGCACATCCGGTGCACTTCCGCTGACCACGCCTTAAATACAGCTGACTGAGAGCGGTCAATTGTCTACGGTATTGCTAAACCCTCGAATTGTCGTATACACCTTGAACAAAGTCTCGGATGATACCGATAAAAGCCCGAGCCATAGCATCATATCTGATGCTTGAACACTTACCCGATACCTGGCCTTACACAACATTACCTCGAGAGAGTACTGATAAGAGGCACCAAATCCGAGCCTTTCTCCAGTCCCCTTTGTCGGCGGCTCAGGGTGCATGGCTGCGCTTCTGACACAAATGGTGATATACTATGTATATACGATCGTTGGCTGAAGAAGATTTGATTCCTTCTTCACGACTAACCTATCCATACTGGACCATCCCGTTTGTGCCGAAACTATCCGACTGAGCTTGAACCAGTGTGCGAGAACGATTGGCCCGTGTGTCCAAATGATGCGATCAAACCGTGACTGGGATCATGGGCCTTTGATAAACCGCTCTGGATTGGGCACAATGAATCTGTCCTGGTGAAGCAGCAGCTTTGTTGGAGAACCCCGTAAAAGTAAGAATACAGAAGAGGAAGAAAAGAAATCACCTATCTCCTTGCTTCGTGGTGTATCTATTGGCTTTGATACAGTTGCGATGAAAGGGCCTGCTGATAATAAAGCGACTCCACAAGACCGAAGCGTCGTGGGCTGTTGGTGAGCCTCAAGTGGAGACTCTTGAACTTGAAGGTGGAAAAAGGCGGGTCCTTCCTCCGTATATGAAATGCAATGGAAGTCTGATGCAAGGGAAGCGAAAAATACCTGCCTCAAAGGTGAGAAGTACCAAACAAACGAGCTAATTGGCATGTCATGGTACACTTGAACCCTAATGAACATCAAATACGACCCTGACGGCCCATGAAAGGTTCCCTGTTCTCATCGTTATCAGTGACAGCTGTGAATGCATTATTTTGTCTGCAACATTCAAACTGTGTCCAGATTTTGACTGGGCATCACAATCAGGGTTCATAGAGATCTAGCACTGATGGGCCTCATTTTGACAGGACCGTTGCATCCAACCCTCCCTATCATGCAATTGGAGTCACAAGCCCAGGATTAGCGGGAGTTATCAACAGGAGCCGGCCAACGGAACCAGTTTCTGGGCCAAGACGAAACACACGATGTGAGGTCAATGGAGCCCAGACATGCTGGCATTGAAGCTCCCCACATCCCACGCGGCTTCTCACGCTAGAGTAGGCGCCTCTCTGCTTGCCCAGCGGTCAAAGATGCAGTGTGCCAAAAAGCCATTTACGCATCGAGATACTCGATTGTATCCAATGCAACGAAGCAGTAGTCTCGGGGCCGAGTTCGATCGAACTGTCAACCTGCGTAATAATTCACAGGAATATTAGTCTGATATAGGCCCACAAACTGACTCAGCTTAGTATCACATCAACCCCCAGATAGAGCCTCTAGATGCGGCGTCCATAGACCGGACCCCGCAGACTAATTCCTCCATACCGGGGAAACAGCTTCATACGATTAGGCGCTTTACCAAACTGGCGAACCGTTCACTCAGAGAGCGGATAAGGGCAGCACTGCTGAGGCCCCGCGATCAGCCGATAGCGGATGGTCAAGAGGCGGAGGCAATGACAAGAGTCAAGACCCTTGCGAGAGACCATGAAGAGGGGAAGCTGATGAATTGTAACTTCAATGTCTGTCCATCGCGGTGGGGCTCTATGCAATATTCCGAGAATGCAGCATAGCATAACAGGGTTGTCTCATCGACTTGATGCTACATATATGCGCTTGTTTCAATGCGTGATTATGTAGAGCGAATCGACAAAATCGACACAGGCTCGTGAACTTTCATTTAGGTAGGTCCTCCTAGAAGCTGAGTTTGTGTTCGGTTAGTGGAGTTCTTGGCATAGACAAGACAGAAGCTTGAAGCGGTGGACTAGTGCGAATCTAACGATGGTGCTCCTATCCAGTAATACCGTCAGACACCTTGAAAACCTCGGGCAGATTCGACCACATAGGTTGGGATACTCATCATGGCAGCCATGGGCATAATGAACTACGTAATCTCCACTGTTGTGTCAAATCTTCACCAGGTTAACATGCATGCGAGGACCATACTGTAGATCGACGACTGCCACACATTCATTCAAGTTTCACCCCAGAAGCACCACATGGGCCATCGGATAGGCAGTCTTATCAATACCTTCTGCCTCTTTCTCGGGACTTTTCCCACGCGTGTACCACCCATTGGGTGTGAAGGGATGCACGTCATCAGGGCAGCTAGAACTTGCGCCCCTCCTTGGCTTAGCGGCCTTCTTCTTCCCGCACATACAAGATGTGCCGGCCCGCGAAGCTTTCGGGAGAATCACTTAGGAAAGAACGTCATTTAGGGTGGGCGCCAGAAAACTGGATTAGCGGTATGCCAGGAACCAGAGTGACTTCTGTTGCGTAATTAATGGAGCGTTACGATGCAATTACGTCCAGAGTCCAACAACACACATATCAAGAAGGCAAAACGTGCTTTGTACGGTGGACAGGACAAGCTAATAAGTTTCATACTACCTACCTAAGGTAGGTAGGCACCTACCTTGGAGCTTCCATTGGGACCTATTGTGGGCTTTGTGGCTGGTGCCTGAAGCTGCAGTAGTCCAGCAGCAATTCATGGGCGCACAATCCCCTAGATCCTTCATTGGAACTTCAATCTTGGATGACAGAAATATTTTCACAGCTTTAGAACATACATATTTGCCTCCAGTTATATCATACCATCTCTCGCGTCTGCTCCTGTCTTTTCTGCACCTCAATCCAGGGGCAGATTTATCATCATTCCCTCCGCTACCTATTACGATGTGGACGGTGACCTGGAAATTTAGGTACCTTCCTGGTAGGCTACCTTAGTGGGCAAGGTACTATCTTAGGGGCCTACCATCCTGGGCCAGTTTCCTCAGTTCAACTCGCTCAGGCAAGAAAACCTACCTAGGTAAGTACTCACCCCAGTTAGATTCAATCCAGACTTGGTCACCTTGGACTGTTTTATTTAGACACTTTGCCATATTGTGAGGTTTGTATATAGTATCATTACCGATTGTGCCATAGCATGGTGTGCCATCGTCACCTGGCCCCCCATCCTAACAGCCGAGACACGATGACAATCAAAGCGAGCTCTGAATTGCTCTCAACTTTCCGCGAGCAAATCCACTTTTTGTTTTCTTTTTTTTGAACCCTTAAAAAAGACCCTTTGGAAGGATCCCAATGGAAGATAACGAGTACTTTTCTATCTACTAACGCAGACGCCCCCCGCCCGCTTAAAGATATCTCCTAGGTGGCAGGTACCACTCCGTAAGGAGAGGGGTGTTTTTGGACATCAGTTAGTAGACAGAAAAGACTGTCGTGGTTATTTTCGGTCAATAATATCATATTAGCCTCATATACCAGGATATTCAGGGTAATAAAATAATTTAGACAGTCTTTCCTCCATTTAACAGATGTCCAAAATCTCCCTATGGTAGGTACACCAGCTGGCTTTACTCTCACCCAGAAGTGTTTGAACAGATAGATGCGTGTCTGGCACTCGCCCATTCGCAATGCAAAAAAGCGTTGATTGAGACAAGCAGAGCCTTCCTAATTGGGGTGCGGCATGGCTTTCGATAGTGATGACGAGATATGGCTGATTGATTTTGTCACGAAGGCTATCATGTGCCGTTCTTGCGCTAGATGCGCTACGATGACCTATATTGCCAATGCACATTGACAAGTCCCTGGTTCGCACCTGATAATGCAACCCTATTGCCATTCCCCCATCATTGCTGGTGGCTAGGTGTTTATCTACCTCATCTAACCACTGAGGCACCTAGGTAAGCAAAGTGATCGCATACAAGAGAGCCCTCTTCCCCAGAGATAGCTGAGTTGGTCCGTGGCAACCCCAACATCATTTGTTGAATCTGAGCCTTCCACTGGTATCCAAAATCTCACCAACTTGACTGTGAGAAGGCTGGTCAGCATCCATCATTCAATCTACAGACAATACTAAGCGTTCATTCCCTCCTCCCTCATTAATTGTTGTTTCCGGGCATACATCACGTTTGCTGAAAGTGTGACGACGTCTGCAGACATCATATCAGTCCGCCTGAGACAGACGGTACATACTCCGACCTGTTTACTGAATACGCACGCATTGCGTCTGTCTCGCGACTGACGCATACGTCTCCATACCTAGGGATTGCTTAGTAGTTTCTACTCTGTATTATCCCAGCTGTCGCGCAATCCGATAGCCGTAGCTCTCAGGGTCGATTGCGGCGGGTTATTGGCTGACTTATTGCGGGCGTTGGATCTCCGCTTTCGGCTCCTCGCTCACTCATACATTCAATCAATCACGACAACCAAGGCCCGAGTCACCAGGTGTCTCCAACTCTGTCCCTTATTTATTAGCATCGTGTGCCCCGACCTCGCCCACCTGAAAGAAACCAACGTCCCGTCTGTTCCATCGAGACTACAAGCTGTCTCTCGGATTCACCTAGCCAGTTATACCCACCTTGTCACTCTTCTACGTGTCTTCGAGCTCCGCTACGAACAAACTCAGCGATAGACGCTAATAAAGCGGCTCTTTCTCAACTGTCCATCAACTACTGGCTATCAATCCGGCTAAATTTGGCTTACACGACACTTACACGCCTGGTTCCTGTTGTTGGGCTTCACGAACCGACATCCGATTTATACATACCGCCTTCTTCCGTGACCGAACAAATTACAGCACGGTAACCACCCCACGCGGCGGATCTTTCGTCAACATTCCGGTTCCTAGGCGGTAACGAATTATCGAGGAGGAAATTTTCGTCTCATGGAGATCTGAATTGCCCAGACTTCCCCAACTTGATCTTGAAAAGAGAAGAAAAGAAAGCTGATGCCGATCTATTCGTCTTTCACCTACACCGGATATTCTTTGCATTTAGGAAACTCTGCCCTACTTTGAGTCAGTTAGTCTCAGATTGTTCAACTATTGTTCGTCTCCATCTACAACACTACTAGGCACTTGGGGAATTTATCGCCCTGTCGTCCTTGCACATGCCCATGCGCGTTTCGACCACAATTTGCCACTTTGTTGCACCCTGCTATCACACAATTCTGGAATATCTCCAGACGCGGTCAAGCTCAAGGGAAAATTTTGCAACCTTTTCCCTTTTTTCTACCCCTTGTTGATCGAATCAAGGAGTAAGGTTAAGGGGATCTTTGGAGCCTAGTGCCTCGATAAGACCCCCCCGCAGTCGAACCACACTGAAAGGGCGTTTCTCAACCTGACCGCAGCAGCCCCAACTGCCCTAAATATCTACACTCTCCACTGATTTACAGTGGTACCAAGTACATACGGTGAAGGCTGTACTGGTGCTGTACTCATATCATATCACCTGCCCCCCCTTCTCTCAGGATCTTTTGAGGATTATTTTTTTTCTTAACCAAGCCCTTCATCCTTATCCCTTCATATTTTGTTTGTTCAATTATACGCGATGCATCACAGTCGGAAAAAGTCGGGCCACGGTCTGCCCAATTCCTCTGCGACCGACGTGCGAAAAGCAGTTACCGCAACCGATCCTGCGAAGTACAAGAGGCCCGTCATGACACGAAGACATACACCACAAAAACTCGGACGCAGTCAGCGCGACCGTGAACGGGAATGGACAGAGTCTTGGGAAGATGAAAGGGAGAGTTTCCCACAATTTTGGTAGGTCTCACGTTACCCCATAGTGTTTCTAAATGCTTTTCCATGAGCATCATGGGGCTTCTTTGCTTCTGGTCCACTGGCAGCTCTGTCACGTCCAAAAAAATACAACAGAACTACCGTTTCAACCATGGCGCCTCACCAATTCATATGGATGAGTGAGAGTTTTGCTAACATGGTTGTTAGTATGACGTGCGAAAAGCAATTCATCCCTCATGACGACATGTTTCTTTACTGCTCCGACAAGTAAGTTCTATTTCCTTGGGTGGTGGACCTTGCCCTGCCTGCCTGCTTGAACCATAGTGGTCCAGAATGATGCTAATAATACACTGCAGCTGCCGTAGAGTTGATCAAACCGCATCGTCACAGCCCAGCTCTTCGGTCCGTCATTACGCGTCCTCAAACTATCCATTCCATTCTGCGGGAAACTCGGAGCCCAAAGACATCATCCCTCGAGCATCTCCTTCACGGCCCAGCTCCATGATTTTGAGTTCTCCACCCGCCACTCCGGGAACCGGAGCACCGAATTTCCAACACACTTCGGCCATTTCTGCTCTCCGTTCTCTAAATGTCCGGCCTCCGAGCCCTCCGTCGCCTACAGGCAGCTCCAACAACCTGTGGCCCTTTAGCCGCAGTGCAGCAACCAGCCCATATAGCTCGTACAGCCGGCCCTCTGCCCCGTATCTTTCATCGACATATGACGGGGGTTACTATGGCGCTGGAGGTAGTGGATACAACTACGAGGCAACATCAGGCGGCATGGATCGGCCACTCCCTTCTCGTCATCCCAGCACCTACTCTCGGCCCAGAAGCATTGAGCTGGTGACACCCATGGTCAGTAGATGATTGGTGCGCTCAGCTCTCTAGCCATGGGCGGGCACCTACTGCCCTACGAGTCTGTACAAACATCAGTACGTTGTGGAACTTGAGGACGGCTTGGAAGGGCTGGTAGCACAAACGAAGCTAAATGGCGAGTGTTCTGCTGGGCGGTCGGTGACTCAATTCACGGCCGGAGCTTCGGCCATGAACCCCGGCGAGTTTGGCCTACCCAAATAGGATCGCAAAAGTCTAGCTTTGCGGGGTTTGCATCAAGCTCACAGGGTTATTCAGCGCCCTTGCAACAGGGGCTGAAAGTTGAGCAAGCTGGACCTTCAGAAAACAAGTTCCTGGTCTTCATTTCGTACTCGGTACCGAACAGAGTACAGCACGCAGTGCAGGGGTCGGTATGTTTTTGTTGTCGAGATTTATTGTTTCCTTTTTCACATTGCATATTCGGGGACGGTGCCTACCGACCGTCTTCCTGGCGCTCAAAAGTTTCTCTCTTTCGCATCTCCAGCATTTATCAATCTCAGAATGGGATGGAGTTTACCATGTTAGTTTTCCATTTTTATATCCCCCATATAATTTTTGCTATTAGACCCTCTATGGGGCTGTGGGTTATCTTACACACTCGGCAAGCCGTTGCCTCATCGATCTGTTCTGGACACATTTCTCCGCAGACAGATAGCTCATCAGTCCCAATTTGAAGCAGAGCATGGGTCAACGCCCCGGTTTCTGCGACAAGTTAGGTGTAAGACAACGGCTGCTTGGGCTAGGCTGGGCTTCTTGCGTTTCTTCTTCTTATCTGTATATTGATTCATTTACTATGAGGGTGTGTTCACGCTCTGGCAAGGCAAGGCAAAGTAAGCAAGGCACGAGACGACATCTTCACACGGCATCGCTACGAAATTATTAGCATGAGCAACGGCATTTGGCGAGCGGTTACCTGGGCAATTGTATAATTCAAACATTTTCTATTATTGGCAGGCTTTCTTGTGGACTCAGCGAGGGCTGTTTGAGCATTACCATACAAGCATGTATGATCGTTTCTGTCTATTGTAGTCACCAACGGAGGGTTAACAGCCGTGCGGGTCTACATTTTCTTCTTCTTCTGGCATTTATATACACATACATATAATATAGAATAACGAATAAATCGAATGACCCAATGAGGTACAGTTACTTCACTCATTTGTTTCCTTGTTGCTCCATGACACTGACCTTGACCTTTCCTGTATATAAATTTGTCTTGGCGGACCCTCAAACCATGAAAAGTCTCTTCCAGTTCCCCCTGTCTTTCTTTCTCCACGCTTTGATCCCCGGATTTTCATTCTCTACCCCACGCCATGTCAACACTAATGCCAATGCAATCAGCCGGCCCCAACCCGGACGATGGAATTTGTCAAGCTTCTGCGTAACATGGAACAGTTCTTGTGATATATGGCGCGGGCACGGGCGTAGAAGGTGCGTCATGCGCGCCAAACCTCGAGGTCTCGCTGGAACATTCTCCGAACTGATCGTTCTCAGGCTTGGGAGTCCAGCAGATCGAAGCGAGCTGAAGACGAGAAAGCGAGACGAATCACAATGCGTAATCGCAGAATGGTAAGAAAGCATACTGTAAACTATGCCTGGCTGATGATACGAGATCTCACCGAGAGTATCCAGAGCATTTGTTGTTCATGCAATCAGCTGAGCGCCTTGGTGACCCTCATCTCTACATGGTATCTGCTATAAAACCACTCCTATGCCAGCACTTCCCCGTGGCTTATTCCAAGTTTCATCTACTGCAGTCTGGTACATCGAAGTTACTTCCGATTCCGTCATTCTCATTGGCCTCAATCGCTCAAACTAGTCGATCACTCTACCATCCGTGTGGGAAACTTTTTGACAGCGCATCAAGGCCAGGTACGTAACACCTCATATGTAGATCACCGTCAAAGGACAGTCATGTCTCAGATCCTATTGCATTCTTTGTGATATGGCCTGCATCTGCCACCTGCTCAAGGTTCGCTCTTTCAGCGCATCACACTTGGATGTGACTGAACTACTACGTACCCTGAGCAACTCCAGCTTGCCGAGTGTGGATTATGTACATCTTTGTATTAGAAAAGGCGAACGATAAATGTTGATATATACCCTCTGTGGATCAAGGGGTCTGGTCATCATTGCTGAGTAAACATGGACGCCTGGTCATATGCACCTGTGGATGTAGCTACAATAGACGCCCACGCGTCATGCTCTCAGACACATGATTCCGTACATAACAGAGTCGTTCATATGTGCTGTGAAATGAGCGGTACATACGTGAAGTGCTCGTTACGAAGTACAGTTTGACCCTGCATGTTGAGAATGTTAGTCTCACAAAGTCGAGTTGATGGACTCGAAGTAAAAGTGGGAGAAATGCTTTTGCTTATCAATAATATTCACAGCTGAGAGATGGTGTGGCTGGTTACGGTGATGATATGTGATCAAAACATAATAATCTCTAGCCTCTACGAAAGAGGTAACGCAATAAATAGTACTTCTCATGTCTAACGCATAATTTAACATGTCGGTCTCCTTTCGTATAGCCTAGATCTCTTTTCGTGTCCTCGTTCTCGCTTGTTCTAAGTAAGGTGTCCAGGCACCTCCCCGAGATGTCCAAAAGCATATATGCATCATGCGAATTTCAATTGATCGAGCCAACGACGCGCCGCTTTCAGCATCGATAATTGGATAGTACAGAAAAAGGTGGCTGAGCAGAACAACCACCCGGTGATTTGAAATAAATGGCAATCCAACTCCTTAGTAAACCCTCCAATATTTTGTATTCGTCACGCAAACCACATAGGCATTCTCAAAAGACCTGCTTACGATCCATCTCCTCTTCTGCCCCCGCCGGTTACCTGCCCGCTGGCCTTGAGCTGGCCATCTCACCATATCGTCCACGATGCTTCGTGGTATCGTATGCTTGGAGTACACGTGTTTGACTCTCGTCCGCTTGCGAGAAGGCATATCCCCGTTGTTTACGCATACGTTGCACTTGCCGCACTTTCCGAATTGCTTTCTGAAACTGCTCCATTCTGAGGTACGTTAGTCTCGGGAGCTCTATGGCGTGGCGGGGAATCAACTAACCTGGGCCGATAGTCCTGAATATTGTACTTCTGGATTTCCTGGATATGATGGTATGTTTGTGGTCGGTACATACGCTTCGCATACTTCCAGACAAAGTCACGCAAGAGGCACATAATGGCGAGGCAGACCGTTTGAAGCCAAAACACGGGGCTTTCATAGATCCTTGGTATGGTACCGAAGTACTCCATGGACACGCCTGCCATAGGCGCTACGATACCATAGACGGCAGTAAGCACGTACCAAATGGCCATGCTTCCAGGTATGGCGAGGACATGGTACTTGGTCCAGTTGTTGGTGACTAGAGCAGCCTTGCCTAGGACGGTGAGGAGAGTGGCACCGTAGAGCGCCGTACCCCATACCCAATGACCAGCAATCTTGCCGTCTCCTTGGATAAGGTCGCCATACCAGAAGAGCTCCGCCCAAATGTACAGCACAATAGAATGGTAGATGGCGTTGCCTATCCACTGTGTGAAAACTTTAAATCGGAAGAAATAGTTCTGTTGGCCCATCATGTAAAGCTGGGGGTATCGATCCAGCAGGCGAGCCGAGATGAACTGATCCAGAATACCGAGCGCCAGAGGGGGTAGAACGGTGTAAAAAACGTTGTAGAAGGATAGCGTCCATGACTCGTAGATAACCTGACCAGAAAATACGTTTTGGAATGTGTACTGCCGCCAGTATTAGCCATGGTTACACACACTCCGGGGTTCATGCCATACTTACCCAGAATTGGGTCATATATAACGCGATGTTCTTGTAGAATGAGAACAAAATCGTCTTCGTGACACGCTGATAACTCCATGCACCATGAACCAACAATAACTTTCGGAGAAAGCGGAATTGAGCGATAGCAACATCAGCACTTCGTGCGGCCTGAAGACCTTCTTCACCACTGATACCAATGCCAATATGTGCAGCCTGAATCATGGAGACATCATTTGCTCCATCGCCGATAGCGAGAAGAATGGACTCCTTTTGATACTTCTTGACCAGCTTTACAACAAGGGCCTTTTGAAGAGGAGACACGCGGCAGCAAATGACGGCCTTGCACATAATGGCTAAGTCAAGAAACAGTTTTTCCAAATCCTTCTCGAGAGCGAATGTCAGAGACTTCCCATCAATGATCAAAGCTAATGTTTCTGTTTCGATTGTGCCATCTCCCTGCGTCCTGATGGCATCCATCTTCTTTTGAATATTGTCTCGTGTAGCAGCTGCCGTTTCCTCGTTAACGATCAGAAGCATCATATCTTCGCTGAGGAGCTTGCAACTCATCCCGATGTTGATGGCGGTTTCTTGACGATCTCCAGTCAGAACCCAAACTTTAATATTGGCCTGTTGTAAAGTGTGAATTGTCTCTGGAACGCCATCTTGAAGGCGATCCTCGATGGCGGTTGCGCCGAGTAAAAAGAAGTCTTTCTCAATAATTTCCGAAGCCTTGTCCACTTCCTCAGCGCGGTTGCCGCCAACAGTCATCTGGGCAGTATCGTAAATCTTGTACCATGCCTGGAATTCATTCTCTGGGATTTCTCGCATTGCCAAACATAGCGTTCGCAGACCCTCAGAGGCATACTCCTCAAGATGTCGGAGTGTAACTTCCACATGCGGATTCTGATCATTGAGTCGTTCGAGAATAACGGTATCGGCACCCTTACAATAGCATCGAATCTTTCCATCCGGGCATCGGTAAATAGTTGACATTCGCTTTCGAGTTGAGTTGAATTCGCAAACAGCAAGAAGTTCATACTCAAGTTCGCGGCCATTGGCATCGATGATGACCGATTTTGGCTTTCGAGCAGTGAACTTGAACCCGAGATCCAGAGCACCGGCAACCAAAGCGCCTTCATCAGGAGAGGCAGCTTGGTACTTGATACCTCCTTTCTCATCCATCTCCGGAATGACAGTATGGCAGGTTGCGAGCAGTGACAAGAAGTGATCGATGGCAGGGGCAGTCTCATGTCCGCTGGCGAGATTAGATTTGAGCGCCTTGTAATCGAAAATACCGACTTCAACGCCGTCTACCATAGTTGGGCGACGATCCTCTGGCACATCTTCTGAGTATTGAACTCCGGCAATCGAACATTGTTTGAACTCCATCTGATTACAGGTGAGGGTTCCAGTCTTGTCTGAGAATACGTATTCAACCATGCCGAGTTCCTCGACCAAGCTTGACGTTCGGCAAGTAGCAGGTGTATCGTTTTTATCGTAATACATGTCGAGATCATCGTTGATCAGAATTCCGTGCCAATATTTCACCAGCTCCACGGTGACGAAGAGAGAAATGGGAACCAGTGCCGAAAACAGAACCCAGTATGTGACCATGTCCTTGAGAAATGTTTGAGTGATTTGACCAGCAGTGTTAGTGGGATCCAGGTAGAGGTAGGAGAGAGCATCGCCTTCGACCTTTCGCTGGATCAAATCTCCAACAGTACACACAATGCTCAGAACCAGTAAGATACCTACCAATAAGAGGACAAGCATGTTGAGTTTCCTCTCAACCTTGGTACGTTTAATAGGAGCAGCAGTGGCATTTCGCATGAGTTTCGTTTCGTGGCCAGTAAACACTACAACACCGTGAACCCAAGGCGTGTTTCGCAAAGTAGCACCTCTGAGAAGGAGTTGCTCTGGATTGAGAGCAAATTCCTTTTCTCCGCCTCCAGTCTGCATTGTCAAAGTTGCCTCATAGGTGTAAAGACTGCTATTGGGCTGTTCCGATTTGATACGTCCTCCCAGCCTGCTAAGCTCATTGGGTGAAACCATTGAGGAAGTTTCTGGCAGCCCCTGTTTGATCTTGAGGTTTGTTTCGCCATCGAGGTTTGCTGTTTCGATATAACAGAGACCTTCGGGCTCAGAACTAGCCAAAAGAACTAGATCAGAAGGGAAAGGTTCTTCCGATTCCACTCTTATTATGTCTCCGACGGCCACATTGATCCACTTCGTTTCCTGGAAAGTTGAACCTCGTAGGACCCTCGCTTTGGAAGTATTGAGAGCATTATCGGCTTGCTTTCTGCGGTAGTCCTCAACCAATTCCTTTACAGCAGATATGATAAGTACCACTATGAGGGGTGCAATAGTTGTGTAGGGGTTCGTTGGTGACAAATTGGGGATCTGCTGAAGCGCGGCAGTAAACAAGAAGAAAATGTTGGCAAACTTTGAGAATTGTTCGTACAAAAATTTCGGTAGAAAGGTTGCGACGTTGTATTTCGCAGTCGAGATATGGTTATCGACATACTTGTTGGCGGCATTGGCTGGCGGATTATTAAGGTATATGAGTCGAGGACCAAGGGTTGATGGATCCGGCTTCGATCGGCCAAATCCAAACTTGAAGTTGCCCATATCAAACCTGCCCTTCTGAGCCTGCTGCGGTGGCTGATGAGAGTTCCCCCCAACGGAATCTCCTCGTTCATGGCCAGGTTCTGTCAGAGGCAGATCCATCTCTGAATATCCTTGACCGAGGCCTAACCTGTTCTTGACTTTGCCAATAAAACCTCCACCAAGACCCAAGACGCTGTTTCGATTCCGCGCGTTGTTTCTACCAAGGCCTGGGGTAGTCTCGTCAACTCTTGCCCCTCCATCTTGATGATAGTACGAGTCACCTTCGACGGGATAATCATCGAAATCATCAGCGTAGCGTTGGTAATTGCCAAGTTCGGAAGTTTGGCTATATTGTCTCGTAAGGTAGGGATTCGAACCTGGACCAGATCTGGGCGGTACACCTAACCCGCCAGCAGGTTGTGCGGTCGAAGCATGATTCGCGCCTCGAGCACCGACGAAGTCGTCATAGGATACAGAGGTACGACCTGGCGGGGGGTCTTGATTTTGTTCGTGAAAGCGCATCAGGTCGTCATCGTTGAGATTGGAGCGCTGTCCGCCATTGTAAACAGGTTGGTCATTGTCGAGGTCGAGTAACAAATCATCGCGATTATTCGAGTGTCCCGAATCGAAACCTCCTCCAGGCGGTCGCCCAGCCATGGCGGCTGACAGTTGAAGGCTAGACTATCGACTAGCAAAGGCGGTTGCCAGCATGCGGATATGATGAAATGATGTTGCGCGATGAACGGTTTGACCGAGCAAGCAAAACTCAATTATTTGATGTCGATACAATGCGATGAGGTCGAGCGACGTGGGAGGGTGCCAAGCGACAAGCTGACAGCCAAGGCAATGGCAGATGAAGACGGTGTCGTGTCGTCAAATCGTCAACTCTAATCGAATGATCAAGTGGTCAGGCAAAGTAATCACTGTAAGCTTGGCCCGTTCTCCGTAGGATAAGTGTCTGTGAATCCAATCCTTCTATGGCTGGGGTTCGGTTAAGTGCCGTGGTGACCGGATTGCACATGCACAGCCTCCTTTTACCATGCGCAAGCTTTCTATTAGACAACTCGATTGCAGACCGTGCGGCGGTACGTGGACGAGGCTCAAAAGACTGGGCTGTGGCCAGCTTTCAGTCTTTGATTGGCCAAATCGACTCCTGTCAAAAGTCTTTGAAGTGTATGGTTTAGAGACTCTGCCTACCTACCTTAGCTGGAGCAGATGCGACGGACGAGTCAATAAAAGCCAATGGATCCTCCCCCTTTTGTCTTTCAAAGGTAGGTATGTAGTGAGTAGGAAAGGTGTTAGGTAGAGACTAAGGGAAAAGAAGGATTTTGAAATATGACAAACCAGTTTACTACCTATGTACTGAGAGCTCCAACTTGGGCTGGCGCTGTCAGATCCAGTTGGATTTAGTGGAGGTTCACAGTGCTAAAGAAATGACACTCAGGGGAACCAAGTACCCTGCCAGTGTGATAAAAAAAGATCAGCAATTCTCCATAGTATCAATTCGGCTCGCTAGCGATTCAATGTTTAATGGGATTTTCGTTCATGCCCACAGACAGTTAAGGTACTTCTCGCATTCTGTCTTTGGCGCGGAAGGGTCCTTCGGCTAGCAAACGCCTCTTCGCAAGTGCTACTCCACGTCCGCTGATGAGCTCTAGTTCGTCGTATTGTTTCTATTCATGGCTACTAAGGTACTATGCTGTCAGCATCAACAGGCAAGAAATGAGCCACGATCCATCAATCAATATGCCGCCCACATGCCGGGTCCTCAGTTGCGGAGGAGACTGCGTAGGTATTTCAGACTAAGAGACCATCCATCCTAGGTACGCATATTCACATGGAACATCATGCTGGACAGTACATTCTCCAGCCATTATTTGCATGCCAGGATACCGGTACATTCACAGAGAACGCATCTACCAAGCCCCTTTAACTACGTCGTCACCTCGACGGATTCAGTAAGTGTATCATACAATGCCCCACTTTCTTGAAGGCCTACGCTTGCTCATTCGTTTCAATATGAGGCTAGATGCTAGCTATGCTATCGTTTCTACTTATCTATGTGTTCTTACATGGCTATATCTCATTTGCTTATTTTGTATCCATTGGACGTATTTGATGCAGAGCCATTGTGCCAGAGAAAATGTCTAGAGAGTACCTAAGGTCCCTTATCTTAGGACTGACCTTTAGGTAAGGCACCTAGGTGCCAGGGTACAGTGGAAGAACTGACTGTTCCACGGGCTGGTACAACACCTAAGTACCTATGAGTGGGTTCGTTGCCCCACCAACCATTCTTTCTTGTTGAAGATGTTTATATCGTGCATGACTGGTCCTTGGTGATCAGTGATTACAGACTACCTCCGTATCTGAATAATAACATCTAATACTTTTTTTTTTTGGTTTGAGCATCGAAATGACGCGAAGTACTGCGGTCAAGAAATATGGAAAACCAGCAAAACGGTCGAAAGCTGAACGCTTATTCGCCGAACTACCGCAAAGCCCAGTACGGCCCCAACAAGAATCAAACAGGAAAAAGGACTCTATCTCTTTTATAACAAATAAAGTCTCGTCAATTCATCTCGATGAGAAATCAGCTACCAAGCCAAATGCCAAATTGCCGAAAAAGACCATAGAGCCTGACTCGGAGAAGATAATCGAGGCTATCAACATCAAGAAGGACACAACCCTCAAGGTCTCCGAGAAGAGAGGCACTCCTGAGGCTAAAGAGCCAATCTCAACCCCATCAGATGATGAGGATGACTCTGTCGGTTTTTCAAGATTATTGGAGGCTCAGATAGCCTCAGAGGCGGCCGCTCAGCAAACTCAGCTCAGAACCCTCACGTGGGAGGATGTCTGTCCACCAGACGACAGAATTGAAAAGATCGCTGAAGCATCTTACGCCGAGGTATATCGTGTTACCAACGAGCGTGGTACAAGCATAATAAAGGTTATTCGGCTTCCGTCGCCTATAAAGCCACAAACCAAAGCCCAAATTCGCTCCGGCTTGGTCGATGAAGAGCCTCACCCTGAAGAGGATGTACAGGGCGAGCTGCAAATCTCGGAATGGCTGGCAGATATCCCAGGTTTCGTTGTATACAAGGAGCGATACGTCGTCCAGGGTAAAACAACACGTCAGCTTCTCGAGACACATCAGTCGTTTCAAAAGAAGATGAAACGACAAGACCCGGATCGAGCACAGTTTTATCCTTCACCCAGTCGATATCTGGACGATACCCGTTTCTTAGTTGTTGAGCTGGGCGATGCTGGAACGTCGCTAGAAGACTGGAAATTGACTAGCGAGAGCCAACTATGGGATATATTTCTCTTGGAGGCTATTGCTCTGGCGAGGGCAGAGGACCTTGTGATGTTCGAGGTAATCCATCCTGCGAGGTACACAACTTGATTAAACCCACTAACTTATAGTAGCATCGTGATCTTCACGAGGGTAACTTATGTATGCGGCAAGTCAAGCCACCTCGAGACATGGGTCCTCCTTCAGCGGGCTTCTTTGGCTTTTCGGGCTTGGATATCACGATTTTGGACTACGGCCTGTCTCGTGGTGAAGATCTTTCCATTGAAAATGCGAAACCTGTGGCCTTTGATCTCGAAAGAGACCTCAGCCTGTTCACCAGTACTCATGCAGCACAATGCAAAGTTTATCGCCGAATGAGGTCATTCCTTCTCCGTGCTGACCGTATATGCCTCCCCCCAGAAGCTCACGAGACGCCCTACGCTAAGGGTATCGACGGACAACTCTCATGGGACGTATATGCTCCGTACTCGAATGTACTTTGGCTGGCATACCTCTACGAATATTTGATAAGTCATTTCAAGGGTGATAGGAAGGAGCTTGCAAGATTCAAGAAAGAGACCCGAGAGATGTGGAATTACCTGGATCCAGACGCTGGAAATGAGTTGCCCTGCTTCAGCTGTGCTGCAGACGTGGTATGCTTTGCAGTTGAGGCGGGGTGGGTTCGTCAGGAACAACTAAATGGTGTTGATGAGTCACTGATTGAAAGAGAAGACAGCATTATCGGCGTGCGAGATGATGTCAAGGGTGTGAAGCAAGAGAGCGCGCCAGCCAGGAGGTCAACTCGAAGGCAATGAGTTGGAGGTGCCATGTGTGGGATAGATTGGACGATAGAATGGGCGGCGTTCTGATGATAGATTTAGGGTGGAGTTCAAATACCAGGGGCTTTTTCATGTGAACAATATCTATTTACAGGGTGTCTTTGCCTTTACATTGAAAGCCGACCAAGCCAATAGTTTTGCTAATCTTCCATTGTATTGCCCTAGGAACCAGATATTGCTAAATACAGTAAAGATTCATTAACCCCAAAGATATATTCTTAGAGAGTACATATATAATTGACCGTGTGAGGTGCTTTTCTTCATATGATCTGATGTATTTACATTTTAGTTATTTTATCAAATTTTAGAAAGTTTATTAGATAATGTAATACCAAGCACCTTGGTGCTGGGGAATCCAAGATGCCGATCACGTGTGAGAGACTTCACTGGACACAAATTGGATTGCATGCTGTTCACATATAAGAACAATAATAGTAGTAATAGTAATAGTAATAATTAAACAAGAGTAAGTATTGAGAATGACTCACTGGTATTTATTAACCATGGTGGATTCAACTCTGCTATAAGTCACTGCTGTATTTGGCGTATCCTGCCGAGCCTAGCCAGGAGAGGCAAGAAAACATTAGACCTCGATCTTAGGCAAGTGACAAAAAGACTCGGGTAAGTTGTCATAAGCTTTGGACGTTTTTGTTTTGATATCATCTGTCAAGGTCTGAAGTTTTCCTGTCCCTTAATAAGGCATACCTACTATGGTAGGTCATTGGATCAATGGGAAATGAAGACACCCGTTGAGACAACAACATACAAAACAACAAGCGGAGTAGATGCCGAGCTTAGCCCTTCAGAAAGTTCGGAACGAATGACTCTTGAGCTGCGTCATAATCAATAACCGGATTTCGTGGGTTCGTTAAGTTATTGAGGAAATCAATACAACATGTTGTTGTTTTATCGAGGCAGATAAGGAAGTCTTGCTATCGGTACCTGAATAATATTTGCCTATAAATGTCAAAGGTTTGTAGCTGTCAACCTCGGCCGTGCTTCAGCCGTTGTCGGCTCCTCTTGATCGGAGATTCGGAACTGGGGGATGCGCTGGAAATGGAGTCTTGCCCCACCTGGAAATCAAGAAGTAGGTACCCGTACCGAGGCTAAATTTACTAGATTGTTTTTCTACCGTTGACCTGGTTGGCTGCCAGCTCCCCAATTGTTATGTTACTCCTACAAACCACATGTCACGGCCTTCTTGACTGAATTCGGCCCTGACGCGTGAGTCCCGAAATTGGCCTTTTGCCTGCGTTCCTGAGTTCCTGTACCTCTCTTGTTATTCCGACGATGCTCAATTGATGAACCATGAATCTGGGGTGATTCAATATTTGCCCTGTTTCTTCTTTTGTCTCCCGGTCTTCCATCGAGCTCCGTTTCCGTCACATACCGCTTGTCCTCTAACTATACGATCCGAACTTCAACTCTCCGCCACCTCCAAAGGACCATCACCGCATTTTATGTGTAGACGACTTTAAGCCTCAGCAGCTTCCGTGCTAGCGATTCTGATCCCATTGCTTTCAAACAACTGTCAGCATGTCTTTTAACAATCACGCCGCTTACAGTCCGACCGCGATGTCATCTTCAACTGGACCTTCTGGCCTGTCAAACAGCCTCCTATCGACATCTATATCCTCTCTAGCTTCTTCTACATCTTCACGGCATCCTTCCCAAATTTCGAAGACCTATCGACAGGCTTCTACTTTATTCCTCACGCGTCGTTTGCCTGAAGCTCTGACGACACTAGTCCCGTTGATTACTCCACCCGAACATGTTGACGACGGCGAACCTGCGCCAGTTGCTCGAGCATCAAGAACGACTCGCATTAAGGTCTGGAGCCTGTATCTTACTATCCTCAATGGTATTGTCGAGTTAGAACCCGAGGAGGGCAAGGATGCTTTCGGAAACCAAGAATGGAGAGCCTTGTGTACCAAAGTTCGCGAAGGAGAAATATGGGATGAGGTAGTCACGAATGGTTACCATGGAGTGGAGGGCGATGTTGACTCCGACGTAGTCATTAATCTGTAAGTCGTTTGGAATGCGCCGAATTGAGACATAGACTGACTCGAGCAGCGCGACAATATTGTTGGCACATGCCCGTGACCAGAAGCTTAACCAGCACAAACTCGAGGCTTATCTGGCCGCCTCCAACACACCAAATCTTGATGTCGCTGGGCGGCTCGCTGAATCAACGAGCTCGCCCATGTCGAACCGATATCGGTCTCCTGCGAAGGGGGCGAGTGGCGCCAACACGCCTAGAGATCTAAATGCTCGTGTCAAGATTCTGGAGTTATACACCCTCCATGTCCTCTTGCGCAACAACGAATGGGATTATGCTCGTGAATTTATCAGCGTCAGCTCAGTCCTAGATGAAGAGCGCCGCGAAGCCTTCCTGCAAGCATTGCAAAGCCTACACGATGAACAGCAAGAACAGGAAAGACTGGAGAATGAGGAGCGCCAGCGACAGGAGAATGAGCTGAAGAGAGAAATTGAGGAGGCGAAGAGACTGCGCGCCGAGAACGAAGAGAAGGAAAGAAGACGAATAGAAGAGGAGCGTCTGAAGCGCGAAGGGAGCGAGGTTGATTACGGGATTGACGATACAGCTAGCCATACCGGGTCAACTCGACCTCGAAAGGCCAGAGCTCCATCATCTTCGTCGTCGAAACAGTCAAGGCCTCGAGGGACGAATCAAGCAGGCCCCAAAGCCAATGGCAAAGCAGTCTCGCAGGCCCCAACTCTTACATCACGCGCTTCCATGGTTATCACACAACTGCGGACTATTATCGAAAATTTGGGCTCCTCACTAAACTCAAACCCGATGTTCTTATTCAAATTTCTGGCGTTTGTCATGGGCTTGATTCTCATGTTGAGTAACACCAACATTCGGGAGAGAGTGAAGAGAATGCTTGCGGTCTTTTGGTCTAAGGTCAAGGGCACAGCCGGAATGGGGGTGAAGGTCAGCTACATTTAATCAATTCTTTCCGTTGTATTACTTATCAGTATTTCATGTGTTACGAGGAGTCTCTGGGTAGAGCCTTTCTTTTCAGCCGTAGTGTATTTCTCTGGGGGCGAGTTCTGGCAAATTTGAATGAGGAACAAGCAAGTGAATTGTAATTACTAGGTAGCTGCCGCTCAATCCAAAAAACCGCGTTTTCATATTCCCTTCTACGCCTAAACACCTATGATGACAGATCTAAGTTGACCACGAATCAACCGAACAACATACTGCATGGCCAGCCCAGGCCACAACTCGGCTAGTATTGCGTTGTACGATTCGTTTTCTTTTGGTAGAATAACTGGGAAGAGTATTGTCAGCACCCTGCTGCTAAGCCAGACTACAATGGTCCAGGGACTACTCACATCTGTTCTCGAACTGCCGAGGTTTATAATCTTAGGACATCCGTCGCGATCCTTTTCGAGGCGAGTACATTCAAAACAGTAGAACGCGTCCGAGATGCCCTCACCACCGCACACAACGCATTTATTCTGGTAGTTGCCGAAGCTACATTCGTCACAAATGCGTACGAGCGTCGTGGGCCGAACGTAGGAGTCGCAAACTGGGCATTTACCATCGCACTTATCACAGAGACGACCGATGGCAATACCGGCCTGTTTGCGACACATAACAAGATCGCTGCGCGACAGTTAGTTAAGCTACTATCATAAAAAGACAGAATCAATGACTACTTACGGATGATGGCGAGACATGGCTATGACGAGGATGTCTGTGACAAGGCGGGGAAACAATATATGAAGTTTGGTTATGAGACGCGCCGTCAGAGTTAGTGATGTGTTGAGGAAAAAAGAAGGGCGCAAAATCCCGGCGTAATGTTGTAAAGTTCAAGATTGGAGATTTCTCAGCCTTGTGAAAGCGTTTCTGACAGCTTCGAGGGGCGACAGAGCTGCTAGCCAATCAAGACGGTGGGGCGCTCTAGATCTTGCCGCTTCCCACGACATCACAATCCCCACCTTTCTCAGCCTTGACAAGGGACATCACCAAGCTTCAGCCTACCTTTCTTTTCCACCTCATCTGGTACAGCTGAATAGGCTAGTTCTATGTCTAACTACTAATGCGCAAACAGCTAGGCTTCTGTAACGATGATCAAAGATGGAACCCAGAAATGAGTGCTTTCAAATCGAAATCCTTCTTCTCTGTACCTTACTAACTTCACTCTAGGCTCCGTCCCTTGGATGATACCAAAGCAGACCACGAGCAAGATAAAGATACAATGTCTGAGTATGCACCGAACAAGGACTCTATGAAAAGAAAGGCTTCAATAAACGCTGGCGAACTCTCCCCGAAACGAACGAAACATGACGAATATTTCCGCGAAGCACCAAGCGAACCACGGAGGAGAAACTCTTCTACAAACCGCCACAATTCATATGGAGACTCTCCAGACATCGACATAGATCGCCGTAAAAACGCGACACAAGAAGAGAAGAGACGCGGGAAGCGGTTATTCGGGGGTCTTCTCAGCACCCTGAGCCAGACAAGTGGCAGTGTGCAGCAGAAGCGCCGTTTGGAGATAGAACGCAGACAACAAGACCGGTTACAGAAACAGAACATTGAGGAAGATAGGCTGCGCGAGGAGAAACGACTGCGACTCACTGAGATCCGGAGAGGCGAACAACTGACGCTCGATGAGGAGGTTGTGAGTTGGCCGCTGGGTTGCCAATTGCTGCACTGTTGAGTTGACAAGATTGCATAGATGCATAGCAAGCATATCAAAATGCTTGCGATGGCTCCGTACCTACGCACAAAATCAAGGCCGCATATCGTAAGTTGACGCCAACATCTATCACTTCGAAATTGGTATTGACACATCTAGTACTATCTTCCTTGGAAGCTTACAGCAGAACAAGAAGACACAATAGATGATCAGATCCGGCAAACGAAGGTCACAATAGAGCGCGAAGTTGAAGGTTTGAACGCAAGAAAAGGGCAACAGGCGAAAGGAGGAAGACAGCCGCTAGAGACGACAGCGCCGTCAAGGGAGGACTTGGATCACGACTCCAAAGGCATAAATGGGCCCGACAAATCGCCACATGGTCAAGAGAAGCTGATTCAGGCGTCTAATCATGACCATCATCACGATGAGGCGGCAGATGTATTGGAGGAAGCTGACGAAGATATGGTGATTTACTGATTATTGTCACTGGTGTGGTTCATTTGGATGCAGTGCACGGGCTGCTGTCTTGGTTTGACTTGTTGACCTGGAGGAGGAAATCGTATAAGATTCCATTCTGCACAACTTACCTATGTTCGGATTCGCGAGAGATGTAGAGATCTCATGTTCATGAAGGAAGGCGCTTTCTGTTGGATCTTTATTATTAAGCCCGATTGTTTTACTATTAATACAATTTGATACCCCATGGAAGCTGTCTCGGGGATGTCTTCTCATTGTTTTGTTACCTCGTTGTCCACCTACCTTACCTACTTAGGTACTTGACCTCGGACTCGGACTCGGGCAGACCGCTTCAAGGCCTCCACCGTCAATCCACCATTGATTGACCTACACTATGTTATGTAACATGCCGAGGAGTCGAGGACGAACGTATGCTTCGTTGGTCTTAGCCGCGATTCGCAGTCCGATTATCCTAAATTAGGAAGTCCTCCCGTTCATGCCTCGGTTTACTCGGACTACACCCTAGTTACAGCACATTCAGAGCTGTCCAGGATCAAACTTGTGCTATATAGACTGACTTTGCGCCATGCAGTCTCAAGTTAACAGAAATTTTTGTACATTTGCGATCCCGGTCGTTACAGGTGACTGGTACTTTGTTTGCAAGAATTCAGCTGAACAAGGCACCTACGGATCATTTATAACAAGAAAGTAAGTACCGTATTCCAGCATGATGTAATTCAACACCAGTTGGCTTCCCCACACAGACAGGCAACTTAGTTTAAACCTAGAGTTTTACAACATCTCATCATTAACGATATTAACAGATCGCACAAAAAGAACACGGGACGGCAAGTTACTCAGTATGGCTCCTGATAAGCTTGTGCCAAACGACTCTCGGGTCAAGACCGAGACTGCCCAGATTCGGGGTAAAAACTACAAGTACATTGTTGGAGAGCCTGAGGGCACCCCACTGGAGACAATAGTTCTTATCCATGGCTTTCCAGATCTTGGATTTGGCTGGCGCTATCAGGTTCCCTACCTTATGTCCCTAGGATTCCGGGTCATTGTCCCCGACATGGTGGGATACGGTGGTACCGATGCTCCAGAGTCGCTTGAGGAGTACACATACAAGAGCCTTTCGGCTGACATTAACGAGTTGGCTCGGAGGTACGTCGGAGAGGATGGACAGATCATTCTTGGTGGACACGATTGGGGTGGTGCTATTGTGTGGAAGGCCGCCTGCCGGTATCCTCAATTGATTAAGAGTGTCTTCAGTGTCTGCACACCCTACATGCAGCCCAGAGAGACGTTTGTCCCCCTCGAAGCTATCATTCAGAGTGGCCATCTGCTCAACTTTAGCTACCAGCTACAGTTCAAGGGCCCCGAGGTTCAATCGCGTCTCCAAGGAGAGGAAAAGATCCGGCAGTTCTTGAATGCCCTCTATGGCGGCCGCACACCTAGTGGTGACCTTGGGTTCTCTGCCAAGGACGGCATCTACTTCGATAAGCTACCGGAACTCGGCCCTTCGCCACTTGTCAGTAAGGAAGAGTTGGACTACTATGCCAAAGAATATGCCTCGAAAGAACCACCTGAGCTGCGTGGCCCCCTAAACTATTACCGCATGCAGGAGCTCAACCACCGCGACGATGCAGAGGTGGCCAAGAAAGGTGGCCACAAGTTCGAGATGCCAGCTTTGTTTATCACTGCAACTGACGATTCCGCTCTCCCGCCGTCTATGTCTAAGGGAATGGACTCGGCCTTTGCCAACTTAACTCGAGAGGAAGTCAAAGCGTCTCACTGGGCGTTATGGCAGGCTTCTGAGGCTGTGAACCAGCATATCACGAAATGGCTTGATGAGGTGTTGGATGGTGCCTTGAAGGCAAAGGCCTCTCTGTGAGCAGAGATCAGATATTCAGCCTCTGTTTTATATGATCTCAATAGATTTTATGCACACGCACTGGGTGACTTTCTGAACAATGAGCATACGCCATATGGAAATGCATTTCCCAGTTTTCCTTGCTTATTTATATCCGTAACAATTGACGTCCAACTCGTGGTAACCTCATTGAAGGACGTGCTATGTATTTACAAAGGACTTTTAAGTCTGTCGCTTCGAATTTTAGAGACCTGGAGGCTTTTTGAGAGTCCAGAAGAATTGAGTTCAGATGCCCTTTGCAGCTTAGCTTCAAGATGCCATCAGTTGGGTTCGTCTCCACCTTGCCAAGCTATTGGAAGGTAAGCTCTCCGCATCACCCACATCGCCTATTTCTTTGCCTCCTCACGCCGTGGCCTCTTGCTAACTTCGCTTCGCCTCTTCCCCTCCTCAGCCACGACCTCTTAATCCCCTTGCCGAAGACTCGAAAATGGCATCTTTCTTGAAGAACGCCTTTGGAGGTGCAAAGGCCCCTGAGCCTGCGAGTCCAGATTCCGGTTAGTATCACCAAATACTCTGAGTATTTGACAATTGCGCAATATTGCGACGCGCAAAGAGTGGAATTGAATATCATGACTGACACGCGACATCCTCCTCTAGACTTCGCAGACTTCGCCGAAGCTCCCAATCCAGTTCCTGAGGCCGCTACCCAGGATGCGACAGCCGGAAGTGCTACTGCTGCTGCTGCTGCTGCTACGACCGTTCCATACACCAAGTGGTACAATGTCCACGAGCGTCACTCCCTGTCCGAGTTCAGGCTTGAGGGCATCATTCTCCTCATCTCGAGTTTTATCTTCCTCCTTCATATGATTGGCGCTCGTCGCAATCGTTCCAGGGCCAAGGCTTGGATCCGCGCCCACGCCCCCGTTCTCCAGAAGGAGTATGCTCTTGTTGGCTTCAGTGGTGTTCCCACCTTGGACAACGAAGATGTCAATCCCGATAGACTCATCAAGGAGAAATCCCTCTTTGAATTTGCAACATACGCTACTGGTCGACAGAACACAGCTTTCACCGACTTCAAGGTCACCCTGACCAAGAAGTTCAACCCAATTGTTAACGGCTTCGAGCATGTGGCAAGCTTTTTCGTCGAGACTGTTGATGCGCCTAAGGATGCCGTCGAGGTTCTGACCTACCCCTTTGATGGCAAGGAGAGTCTTACAGTCCCCTCTACTCCTGGTGCCTCTGAAATCCGCGCCAAGGATGCTAAGAGCACCTACGATGGTTTTGTTTGGGGTGTTGTGCACAAAGACGTCATGCGCCGCGTCCGCGACGACCGATATGATGTGTCTCTCACCTTCACCAAAGATAACCCTAAGCTTCCCGCTTGGCTCACTGTTATGAGCGAGAGCGCCGAGATCACTGATACTCTCCTTACTCCTGAACTCATTGCCGCTGTTCGAGCCGCTGGCGATCTGTTTGAGTACCTCATTATCTCCGATCAGCCTGTTGATAAGCCTGCTACCCTTGAGGAGACGACTCCCCGCAAGCGACTCTTCCTGAAGTACGCCCTCCCTTCCAATGACAATTACGACAATCTTCTACCTCTCTTCTCGCACTTTCTCCAGCTTCCCGATGTTCTTGTCAAGGTTGCCCATTTCCGTCCTGAGGTTTCCAAGAAAGTCCGCAGCATCCGTGAGCATGCCATCAGTGAGCTTAAGAAGACCGCTGAGAGCCAACGCCAAGAGGAACTCCTTCTTGAGAAGGAAAAGGCCCGGAAGGCTAAGCGCGATGCTGAGCTCAAGGGTCTTGATGCCAAGGCGCAAAAGCGATACCTCGAGAAGGAGAGAGAGAAGGAGATGCGCAGATCTCAGAAGCGACAGACACAGCGTGCCTAGAGCAGCCATTTCCTTGTACAAATCGGCTGGTTTAAGAGCCAACAGTGAAAAGATGCATGTTCATTGGGGGTTTCGTGTACGGGTAGGGAATTTGTAACAGTAGTTTATTTATCAGCCTAATCTATGATGGTGCTTGCCTTTTCGCCATAAAAATCTCCTTCTTTTTCTTTCTCTCTTTCTAGTCATTGGGCTTTGAGTGCTGTTGGATATAGAGGTAGGTTGTCGGGTTTGAACGATGTTTAATGGCATCGGTGTGAATAACTAGAGTATTCACTTTCGATATGTGAAAGAAAGTGTGCACTGGCTTTTCGCCAGGTTGATCTCCTTGATTCTGGCTTGTGCCAATACAGACTGCCATTCACCACCGTTGAGTTTGAGGTTCTTAGTCAAAGACTTCTCGTGGCAGTTGCTTGCAAGTACTCGAGGCAATTTGAGAAATCTAATGAGTTTTAGATTAAAACGAGTGGTATCGGTTAATCAAGAAAGAAAGAAAAAAATACGATTTGTGTTTCCTCTTACTTTCCAAACAGTGGCGTTCCAGCCCGCGTGTTTGCTATTGCAGTATCCGTTCTCTTGAAACCGACTTGGCAGGACAAAACCGAAGACAGCTGATGAGGTCACGGTGCCCGAAGAGTGAGGCAACGACCTTATGTTTCATAATGTAAAACAGAGCCAAGATTGCTATGGTAGTGCGAGCAAACACCGGAAGTTATGCTGTACCTCAAACCAGTAGTCCTGTGGTCATCCGGGCCCTCCGCAGACTATTGTTCCGTAGCAGAGCTCTGCTGACACTAGGTGCGTGGGTTGGGTAAGCCTGTTACTCTGATGGTATGCTTTCTCGGCATCTCAGCCGAACAGCCACAGCAATGGAACATGCCCGAACGACGTGGGATATATCCTTCTTCTCCTTCAAGAACATGGAGTAATCCACTTGAAAGAGGCATGCGTGGAGTTTCAAGGGCCCATCCACATGCCCCCATTAGCTGTGCCGGCCATACTGTCAGGACTAGGACCGAAACCGTATCCAAAGAGCGTAGAAAACTCGTCCATAACCTGGGGTACCGAGGGAAAATTGGTATCCATCCCCACAAAAGGGCTCGGAGCCTGCATCGTTGGCATACCAGGTCGAGCAGTCGTACCTGTGCTTCCTCTCCAAAATGAATTTGGATTTTGAGGTAGCGGCAAGGAAGTCTCGGGTGACTCTTCTTGCCTGAAGTCCTGAAGAGGCACGTCATTCTTCCAAAGTAATTCCCATTTCTTGAACCGCGAGTAGTCATTTTCTCGGCCGGAGGGATCAGCTGTGGCATCAAGTCGTGAGATAGCACGTTCAAAAACTTCGATCAGGGATGCTTCAGAACGGGCCGACTCTCCACCAGCTGACATCTCCTTGATCATAGCCATGCCAGTGCGCAGAGCGTCACGTAGCCTATCCGTCTTCTTTTGCAGGCACTGAGTGATGATGACCAGGAGAGCAGCACGACAGGAACTGAATTCCGTGTATGATGCCCGTGCAAGACCAATCGTGCTCTGAAGAAGATGGCATGTGTCGATTATGGTCAATGCAGCCTCCACACAGTCCGCAACCAGAATCGATCGAGGATTGGACTTATGAGGTGTGTTGGGTCTTTGGTTGTTTGAATCAGCGGGTGAACTCGACGTGCTTGCGTTACCACGCATGACTTCGCGAGGTAAGATGAAGGGTCGCCCAGCGTACATTCGCAGCAGGCAATACTCTAGCTTGAGATGCGTATCTGCACGTGTAATAGGGTTTTGAGGATTGACTTCTTCGTGAAACGCGGTTTCGGGTAGTGCGTCCCACCACCTTCGAAGCTCCTCCTTCATATCGATAACCCGTTGCAAACCTTCATTCATCTCATGTTTCTGTGCGGTTCGAAGAACAGAGCTGCCAATGGTGGTTAGCTTGTTGAACACACGGCTCAGAATAGTGCGAGTGCATACATCTCATGCGCAATCTTACCAAGCGCCTGATTCAGTCGTAACGTTGCAAGCATATGCGCAACATTGGTAGGGCTTGATGGCATGATATCCGGTCGATCAGTGGGCATCTCTGCGTCGACATCTTTACTTAGAATAGACAAAGGCCGCCCGTGGTAGATACCAACCCGTCTGCAGTGGTTAGTTTCCAGGAACTCAAATATACGGTCAATAAAGCATACTTTTCTGTCGTATAGGCTGTCCACCATACGCGGTTCCGGGTTTCACGAACGTAAGGATCAAGTCCCCCGGCAGGCCACTTCCTGTGCATGCCATTCTGGATCGCGAGCTTTACCGCGAGATTAAGATAAATGTACGATAACCCTGAGGCGTCAAGTGGCAGGGTATAGATGCCAATGAGAAGAATAGCCTGGACACTCTCCAGTGATGCGACAGTAATGACATCAGGAACGAGCTTGCAGGCTTGTTGATAGAACATAACGCCTATTGTATCCTCGGAGAAAGGGCTTGAATCGTTCGACTTGCCATGGGCATCTCTTCCTGAGATCGAATCGAGGTATGCGTACTGAGTTCCAATCGCAAAGATGATCCAAATCATGCAGAGCGTCCCCACTTCACGACGAGACAAAGCCCCGGGGTTTTGGTAGATTAGGTCGATCTGTTCAGCGAGCCATCCACGCTCAACGTAGAAGTAGTTGGTCTCGGCATGCTTATAGAAAGCCTGGACCAGGAACTCGGCGACATATCGAGGAGGCAGTGCAGAAAGTGATGCCTGGGTGTTATTCGCTGACTGGAGCTCCTCGGCTCGATAATACTCTTTGAAACTGAGGGGGCCTGGTGCGTCCTAGCAAAGGTCTAAGTTATTTGTTCTTACAAAACAAGGCTGGAGCAACATACATGGCGCTCCGGTACGCATTGTTCGATCCATTGTTTGATTCTCATTGAGAAATTCCAGTGAGAGAACTCGCCTGAGTAGTCTATGAGCGATATTGGTTAGTTACTTGTGAATGTTGAAAATCAGCAGTCGGCCTTACGAGTAGTGTTATTATCCAGTGGCTGGACAGTATAGTTCTCATCTTCTGCCCCCAAAAAGTCAGAGCCTGGAGAATCCATAATCAGAGCTTGTCGTTTGACTTGATTAGCGTCGAGATTTTTGTTGTCGATGGACTCGGCCATAGCCTTCAATGATTCTGTATCAAGAGAGACACTTCCAGCATAGTGGGTAATTATCTTCTCCATATAAGAAGCGCGCTGAAGGAGCTCAGCGTTGCCAGGGCCGGAGCGATTCCTAAACTCATATGTGTCAGCAAGCCTTGAAAACATTGAATGGCATGCGGTAATGCTATTGCGACTTGCCTCGATGCGCCATCACCTCCTTCGGCATCTCTGGCAGTCGGACCTAGGAACTCGCATTGGCGATGTAGGCGCGTACATCTTCGGCATGGTACACCACCGTCGCATTTCTCCTTCTGTCGTCGGCAGCCGTCGCAGCTAGAGAATACAATCAATCAGCATATGGAAACCAGAACAATCAATGAAGGTAAGATATAAGCGGGAGGCAAGTGATTCAGAGCTGGTCGCATCCGGAACCTGACGGGAAGGACAGGGCCCTAGAAACAGATGCTCGGGTTTGTCTGCGCCAGAGAACGACGCACAGTGGCGAAGTGAATCAAGGTTTAGTGGACGTACGCTCGGAGTGCTCGCTTGCGTTCTCTCTCGGCTTCGCGGCGCTGCCGGCTCTTCTGCACAGTCTGTTGTTGCTTGTCCATCTCCCGAGTCGGCGCGGGGCCGGTTTGCGGCGGCGGAGCGGATGGACTCCTGCTCCTGGGACCTCGAGCGGCGGGAAGTCCGTAGACCCCAGCAAAATGCTTGGGAGGCCGTAAGGTGCGGCGAAGCAATCGTGTTAAGGGACTTGCTGAGTTCGAGGAGTCGGTAATAATTGGGGGTAGGATTGATGGTTCAAATTGGCGGATTGAACTTGAAGTGGTTTTATGGCCCACGTACAGGTAGATCGAGGCTTGAGAAGCGACTTAGTGGCTCCATCCAGGACCCTGTTGGTGGATGCACAGGAATGGCAGCGACTAGGTTTTTGACAACAACAGCCAGTCTTCCAGGAGAACCTATTGCAGGCTACAGCGATGCGAGCGAGGATTTGTTTTGAGCTTCGGCAGTTTAGGTCGAGGTGTCTATCGTGTCTTTCGCTTGTTGCGATCCGAGAAACCACACGCCTGAGAGGTGCTTTGTAGTTGAACTTCTTAAAGCAACGCCATGCTAGGTAGTTAATCGCTGATCAAATAAGATGGAAGCTCAAGGTCAAGCAGAAGAGAGGAACTGAAGAGTTCAAGTAAGGTAAGACGCGGGGAGCTAGTTAGCGTCTATTTTAATGCAGTGGGCGGAACCGCAGAACGTAATTCGTTTGCCCACGCTTTTGAGTCCGAGATGATGGTAAGAGACAGAAGCAGAATAGGTCGAGTACCTAACTAGTAGGTAGGAAAGCTCACAATTCGACGTTTTGTTTGCGGCGCAATGTAACAAGGGCATCTGCCCAACACCTCAGTAGCATGCCCGACGGAATCCAGATGAAAGAAGAGGGCGCATGTTTTATAACATGTGATGAAGGGCATATACTTCGTCTAAGACTAAAGCAAAAGACCTTCAAAGCCCGATATTGGGAGTTAGCGCTAACAAGATATACACACACGGTCACACTGGCTTGACGTTCTGATGCCGCTGCAGCTCCACGATAGTTGACGAGACAAGCTGGTTGGCGCGCAACGCCAATTGATTACAGTGAGTGAAGAGGCATCAACTTTGCTTTTTCTTTTACACACGCGCGTACACACTAACTAGAAGGTCTCGGCCAGCTCCTTAGGTACCTTGCTGTGCAGTATGCCGTTGGCGGTCGATCCCGATCCATTGAAGTAGCATTTGAGTGGCATTGTCGATAGACAGACAGGTACCTCTTCGCGAAAGGGATGAAGCATATGGTTTTTCAGTTCAGTACGTGAGTATCAAGCTACTGGGGGTTCTCTTTGTGTCACCCGCATGCGAAAGGCATACATTTAAATGTTTCGCCTGTCTGTGTATCAGAGGCCCTTGAAAGAACGGTATATCACGGACACAGTTCTCAAGGAGTCTCTCAACCCTCCAACTGGTAAATACCTACCTACCCTGCCTGCCTGCCTGCCCGCCTGTTTCTCCCTGTGTGGGTCTTTCTTGAGATGTGGCCAGGGAAGAACGAGAGCCCATGTCGACAAAAAGCAACATAAAAAGTGATGCAGAGTCACATCCTTACATCTTGTGCATATGGCAAAATAATCGGTTTACGGGACACTTGCAAGGAATACAGGATCCTAAGCCTTAAGCTGATTGAGTATCACGACTTGGCACATCAAGCGTAGCCTGTGGCCTTGGTATACCGCAGCGGGGCGGGGCGGAGCGGGGCGCAGAATCGCCATAACGGGGCGTATTCAAGTGCTGCAATTCCTTGATAACTTAGTAGCGACCACTCTCGGCAACGCGTGCATCAAGATCGCGGGATGCCTTCCTCATGCTGTGAGAGGACCTGAGAAATTACGAACAAACCCGAATCGTTCTTATCGGCCCCCACAGTACGGGCGAATGATGCTAGGCAATATAAAGCTGGGGGAAGATACCACATAGAACAGACATGGGTCAAGTTGTGGAGAATCCCTTCAACCAAAGCTATGATACTGGCCACCATTAGGTAGTCTACATAGGCAACTACTTTGGAACGGTTAGACTGGTATCCTAGGTATGGAATTTGCTCATATTGACGATATAGAGAGAGAGCGCTGAACGCGGCTATTTATATATGATCTGTGTATGTTTCCAACAGCATACCTCATCAGTAAATTCAATTGCCATTATTGGGTAAAGCTTGTGCCGCATTGATCAACAAGCCAGCCTTGATCCCTAAGGACCGGGTCATTGATGTCTCGCAGGTACCCAGACCACCAGGGCCCTACCTTTTTTTAGACTGGCTAAGACAGGAGCATATCGGTCAAGGGTATGCTGTTTGCTTATAGCCTACGGAGTATCAAGAACACATCTACATGAGGCCAGGGCTGGCCATGCCTTGGGTTTGCGGGGTTGACAGCTTTGAATTCCATGAGATGAGCACGGTGACGAATCGGCGAGATCTTGCAGGTTGTCAACTCATTGGTGCAGATGTCATGTGTAGATCTTCTTCCACTCGGCCAAGACCAACACCATCACCCATTTCTATGCTCTATGTATTCTCTTCCTTATACAATGTACAACGGATAGGACACTTTTTTCCATGTACATGACAAGCTAACAGACTTAGGCGTCATGAGACCATGGGGTTCGAACAAAGCACCAATGCTCTCCTCCCTATGTATTTAACTTTGTCAGGTCTATCGGCCTGGACCAACATGCTCGGCTGCTCGTTTTGGCAATCCGAGACTTGTCAAACCAAATTCTGTAAGCAATATTGTCACAATTGGCCTTTTTCAACGGGAATGTCTGCGCCTGCTAATGGCTCGCATAAATGGTCTACTCACTACTGTATGTTCCTCGTCTCCCTTTTTGTGGTTACCTCGGACCCGCAGAGCTGGCTATGAAGAGACCAACTCCTCCTGCGAATAATAGGCCTGATTCCAAGTCAGAAGACCCTGCAACCAATAAGTCGTCATGGTGGCTTTCTCGAAGGATCAATGGCCGGGGCTGAGAAAAAGAAATTTGGATCTTGAGATTGCATCTTGCATTACCAGCCAGCCTCCCAACACTTGGTCGAAGCTCTCCCTCAGCCGGCATAAACCGACATGGATATCTTCTCACTGCTTCAGCATTGAATATCGGGTTTACCCGATCACTCCGGTGCCTGTATGCAACCGCCGAACTACCGCTTTCATGACTGCGACTATACTTCTGTTACCTGCTACTGCAAGCCACCACATGTATCTGAACAGTTCATCCCTGGTCCGGTGGCATGCTGCAATCACACACCTGGTTCACTGAGGAGAGCTCTGGAGTATCCTAGAGGGAGACGGAATCAGTGCCAATGCCTCAGCGGCCATCATATCGTCAAAATCGAGCAGATTGATGGCGACAAAGAATACGGTGAAATCACAGCAAGCATCATAACCCTGAAAATTCTCCAGTGAAATTAGCCCTAGAGCTTCCCAAAGCTCTGGCTAAGTTTTCTCAACTATTGCTGAATGACATGGCGGCGTCGATGCCATTCGTCTAAGCGTATCCCATGTGACAGGTCGCCTCGCCACTTAGCAGAAATAATCCAAAGAGATAACACACAGAGAATCAGAAATGAACGATATATAGCTTGCCGGGAGACGCGTGGTGTATCGGTTAAGGCCGGTATCCAAGGTGATGTGAGATATACACCAGCCTGCAGCTCATTATGGCCTAATGGCTCACCTCAGTAGTATCTATCTGACATTCACATAAACCTCTGTATGATTGTAAATTGGGCCTGATGTTGAGGTGGCTCCGGGAAGTCAGGTTCTCAGCTCACAGGTCTTGTCGTGTTTCCATGAGACTATAATGTATCGGTTCCGTTGTTTTACATCACATTTTTTCCATGGTAAATGCGGTCAAAGACCCATGTTGAAGTAATCGTAATTATTTTGAAGTTCCAGTAACCTTGAAAAACGCCCTGTGTGATCCTGTTCCGTTTGGAAAGACACTATCCGTTTCCACACCTAGTATATTACCAGTATGATAACTCTTTCCTTTTCCCTCCGATCCTCAGAATAACCCTTTTGACAAATGTAAACTAAAATCAATGCAACGCTAGTAGAAGGCATGATGCGTAGAAACCCAATCCCATTTTGATTTTCCTGCTAGATGCAGCTTACAGAGCACCAATAACCTTGTCAAAGGCATTGATGAGAAGAGGAATGTGCTCCTCTTGGAAGATGAGCATAGGTCGGAGGCGGACAGTGTTCTTGCCGCACGTACCAATGTTCACACCGATATGGCGCATGGAGCGAACGAGACCAGCAGGGTCCTTGGTATCGAAAGCAATGAAAGTGCCCTGGTCTTTTCCACGAAGGTTCTGGATATGTTCAGGGTATTTGGCAGCAAGGCGCGCAAGCTCGGCATAGAGGTGAGTGCCCACGCGGGCCGTCTGCTCAACAAGCTTCTTGTCAAGGATCTCCTGAATGACAGCCTTGCACATGATGACACGGGCAGGGTCGCCGATCCAGGTGTTGAACTGACGGTAAGCCTTATCAGGAATGAGCATCTCATTGCCAAAGAAGTAGCCAGCAGTCTGTGCCTTCTTGGAGAAGGTAACCATGTCTGGAGGAGAGGTCAGGTTCCAGTGATCATGTCCCCAGAAGGAACCAGTGGCACCGAAGCCGGTCTGAACCTCGTCGGCAATGAGAACGGATCCGTGCTTCTTGGTAATGTCACGGAGACCCTGGAAGAAAGCCGGGGAGGCATGGTTGTCACCACCCTCGGACTGAATGGGCTCAACAATGAGACCGGCAACGGGGCAATGCCACGTGGTCATGATGCGCTCAACCTCTTCGAGGCATCGCTTCTCCTCGGCCGCGTTCTCCTCGACATGCTCCTCAAGAGGGTACTTGAGAGCAGGAAAGGGGGCCTGGGGCCAGTTGAAGCTAGGGATATCGAGCTTGTGGACAGCCTTAGAGCGTGTGGTGGAGAGGGAGCCGAAACCACGGCCGTGGAAAGAGTTCTTGAAACTCATGATGGCGAGCTCAGGAGAGCCAGGCTTGGAGTTCTCAAGACAAGAGTTGATCTCCTCCTCATTCCATTCAGCGTTGCCACGCTTGCGACGACTGTAGAGCATGAAAGCAGCCTTGTAAGCAAGCTCATTGGCCTCAGATCCAGACTGAGCAGTGAAGATGTAGCTGAGGCCCTTAGGGGCGACTTTCATGAGGCCGTTACGGAGGATATCGACCCATTGGTCGGAAGGAAAGTTGCCAATCGCAGGACGGTTGACGAGAGCGGAGATCATTTCGGGGGACTTGGCAGCCTCGATCAGAGTGTCGTTGTTGTATCCCACGGGGATGGAAGCAATCTGGGCGTAGACATCGAGGTACTTGTTGCCATCAACATCGACAATGCTTCGAAGTGTTAGTTGTATATTGCCATGTCCTTTTGGGAATAATCTTACTAGTTGTCATGAGACTTGTCGTAGTCGACAACGAAGTGGACGGCACGGGCGTCGAAAATGGCATCCAGACGCTTGGAGCTAGCCTTGGATACAGGGCCAGGAATCTCCGTGCGAACGGGGGACTCAACGAAGGAAGGCATTGCGAAGCTTGCAAAGATCTCTGAATGAAGTGGAAATTTCCTCTGGATATCCTGTGTTTGTGAGAGAGGAGAGTGAGATAGGATGTCCTGGAGAAATTGGAATTGAGGTTCGAAGCTGGGGGAGGAGCTATTATAGCATTTGGCAACGGTATCGGAGGTGGCACTGATAAGTTACCAAACATGGTCAAAAAAGTTCATGGAGGGCCTCGATATGCCCACCCCTGCCAATTGAAAGGTATTGACTGCGGCTCGTGGACACAATGCGCAGAGTTGGGGAGATATCGTGGGGCCGGAGTCGAGAGGCCGGCCGGCACAGAGCCGGAGAGGAGAGGAGAGGAGAGGGATGTCTCACGGGACCTGACCTTGGACGCCACCGCTTCACCTTGAATTTTGTAGCGGAGGTCATGGCGGATTTGATCCTATGCTTGTTCGGCGCGGAAAGAATACTGCCATCTCGGGTGCTATTACTGCTACAGAGTTCCTCTGTCAATTAATGAGAAACATTACGTCTTTGTTCACTGGCATCGAACTTTTAATATGGTTCTCGCGACAGTTAAAAGCATCGAAATCAAAAGGATCACTACCCCAACATTTAGCAAAAGTCTTCCCCGGACATCAATTTCTCGGTGACGGGACCGGGGATACCACACGTTTGCCTTACATAAAAAAAATCTACGTTCTACCTAAGCAAGGTGAGTTGAACAGTCAAAGCGCCTGAAGCTTCCCATTCTTTACTGGTGCCTCTGGGGTTTTTAGTTCATCGGCTCCCAAGGCCCCCACACCGGTTCTCATATTCTCGGTTCCGAAGGCTAGGAGGAGAGCGTGGAGTTACGCTCAAGTGCATCCCGTGACAATCTTTCCCCGTTACCTCCCAGGCTCCTTCTCCGACTCAATACATGGACTTCTGCCACATTCTAAATCTCACGCCCTTCTCGGAATTGGGCTAACGACACCCTTGGTCTTGCCGCCTTCCATCAACTTTTTCCATCATAAACACCCTTCTACTCATCATACACACTCTGCCGGTCCGGTTCCCAATCGGTACCGTGTACTGAAAAACGGTTCGCAAGGCCGGATCACCAAGCATCAAAAGTTCACCGAAACAGGTCGCATTGCTATTGTAATATTCTGGTTCATCAAGATTTGTGGCTAGGAGGCCGGTCACTTCCGTGTTTTAGGACAAATTTGTTATTAATGTACAAGACAGGAAGCGTCCGGAAGCGATACGGAGGTCCGAGATGGTTGTAAGCAGAAACATCTACTACGTAAAGAAGGGATTTCATAGATAGGAATGGGCTCTCATCTAGTCTGCTATAAACTCTTCGCTGCCATCCAAAGTCTCAGCCGTGTTTAACATTCGTCTTCCCCATTGAACAAACGTGGTTCGCTAAAAAAGCATCATGGCAGCTCCAAAGGTGTGTCATATTTCCGCTCGCTCGCATTTCTCGTTTCTGCAACTTCTCTTCATGGCGAGGCTATGAAGTTATCAATACTAAACATATTGCTTTGCTGCAGCTTACCGATCCTACCCTCATCAAGAACGCATGTTACGTCAATGGTGAATGGGTAGCTGCAAAGTCTGGGAAGCACTTTGCTGTCGAAAGTAAGGACTCCTGCAAACCCCTGTGTCCGTGAAATCCGAGATCATTTACTAACGTTACCTACCTTCATGCAGACCCTTCAACCCTTGAAAAGATTGGGAATTGTCCCGAGTTCGACGCCAGTGACACTGAAGCCGCTATCGCCGCCGCCGATGTCGCATACAAGACATACCGTAAGACCCCGGCTCGCCAGCGGGCCCGGTACCTCCGCCGCTGGTATGATCTCATGATGGAGAACTCGGAGGACATTGCACGACTCATCACCCTTGAGAACGGCAAGCCTCTGGCAGATGGCAGGGCAGAGGCCAACTATGCAGCATCTTTCTTTGAATGGTTTTCAGAGGAGGCCTCCAGAATGTATGGTGAGACCATCGAGGCAACAAACCCATCATGTCGTCTATCCACCATCAAACAGCCTGTAGGTGTCTGTGGCCTCATTGCACCATGGAACTTCCCCGCTGCCATGATCACCCGAAAGGCCGGGCCTGCGCTCGCTGCTGGCTGTACTGTTGTCATTAAAGCTCCCGCCGAGGCTCCTCTGACAGCTCTTGCTCTGGCTGAGCTGGCGCATCGTGCTGGAATTCCTGCCGGCGTTGTCAACGTTATCACAGCCTTGGATAACACTGCTGAAGTGGGCAAAGTCTTGACTACACATCCTAAGGTCAAGAAGGTCTCTTTCACGGGATCAACTGGCGTGGGCAGACTCCTTATGAACCAATCGTCTTCGACAATCAAGAAATTGTCCTTTGAATTAGGCGGAAACGCTCCTTTCATCGTTTTTGAAGATGCGGACCTTGATAAGGCTGTTAAGGGTGTGATCGCTTGCAAATTCCGCAACTCGGGTCAAACTTGCGTTTGCGCCAACCGAATTCTGGTGCACCGCAGTATCTATGACAAGTTTGTTCAAATGGTCCTCGATGTTGTCAAGACCTTCATTGTTGGTGACGGCTTTGGTGAGAAGACAACCCATGGTCCTCTCATCCATGGCCGTGCCGTAGCCAAGGCTGCTGAGCATGTTGAAGATGCTCTTTCCAAGGGGGCCAAGCTTGTTCACGGTGGCGAGCGTCTACCACACCTCGGCCCTAACTACTTTGACCTCACAATGTTAACTGGTATGAAGCCTGGCATGAAGATCTGTAGCGAAGAGACTTTCGGTCCTGTTGCCGCTTTCTTTGCATTCGACAACGAGGACGAAGCTATTGAGCTTGCGAACGACAGTGATGTTGGTCTTGGAGGATATTTCTTCAGCAACAATGTGAACCGATGTTATCGTGTGGCTGAAGCCTTAGAGGTTGGTATGGTTGGTGTAAATTGCGGTAAGTTTCCCAAGCATCAGAATATTGCATATCGCTGACAGCAAACCCCAGGTGTCCTGAGCGACCCTGCCGCTCCTTTTGGTGGCATTAAGCAGAGTGGGTTTGGAAGAGAAGGAAGTAAGTATGGTATCGACGAGTTTACAATCACCAAGATGGTTATGACAAACATTGATCCATAAGTTTTGGTGGAGTTGAGACATGGATTAGGATGGCTATAGACAAAACAATACCCACTGGACGATTATAGAGACGGAGTGCTAGAACATTTAGGTGAACAGAATTGCTATACTGATAGACCAGCGGATTTCACGTGTATGTGGAGAGCACTATTCTAAGCGATCATAACAGACGTCCAGACCCTTGACCTGCAGGCCGCCTCATCTTGACTAAATGGGGGATGCATCGGTGTGACATAAAGACCCTAAGGCTAAGGTCCGTCTAGATACCTAACTAGGATGTAGTGAAGTGCCACCGTTTGTATTGCAGTAGTTATGATAAATACGGCACGTAGCTCATCAACATTTGGCAGATATGCCGCTTTGTAGATACTATCAGTAGGCATGAGGTTGCCTATCAGGGCAATTCAGTAAAAGACTCGAGGCGTTTCGTTACCAAATCGTTTATTGATTGTCATAGTCCATTTTTTTAACAACACTCCTCTATAGTCAATACTGACTTTATGAGGCTATCGCCACAATCAAAAAGCCGCTTTGGCGACGGGTCTATGGTGTTCATTGTTTCCCAGCGGGACCCGCTCCGCTGCAAATACAGGGTTAGTAGTTATTTGAGATCTTGGATCGGGCTGTTCGCGTTCGGCATTTGAACGGGCACGATGCAATGGCCGGAGACAGTGATTAGGTATTCTAAATCCCCGGTCCGGTCCGGTCATATCTCGTCTTCTTTTGAAGATACCTATGAAACAGAGCAGATAATGATGAAATGGCAGAATGTGGGGAAGCGGGCAGAGATGTCTCTCTTGTAAGACGTATCGACCGGGAACAAATGCCGGCCCCACATGTGTACAGGTACTCCAACAGTTCATGACGATAAGCAGGGCAGATGGTAGGATGGCAGATGTTCAAAAACATGCCCTTATTATTATTATTATATTCATCACTGTAGTTCTCAGAATATTCACATAGGCTCCAAGGGGAGTTATGTCATCTTAATCAATGAGGGATAGCATACTCTCAGCGGTACCTGTTACCCTACCTAGGGTAGGCTATATTGCACTACTACCTGCGTGGTTGAGGATTAAGTAGTATCGTTTGTATGGAAGATCATGTCCGGTAATAAGACATTGGAGGCGGGAGATGCGTGGTAGCTGAATTCTGTACGTAAAAGGGCAAAGGTGTGTCCAACCGAACCACATTGCCTACCTTGCAGCTTCTAGTAGTGGCTAACTCCGGAGGTTACTTCGAACTGGCCGAAACCTGAAGTTACCTATCCAACCTAGCCACCGGAACCGAGATCTCGGCTCCAACAGCCATTGACCCATTAGTTAGGTCATCTGATTCTGGGTTCCACGGATTACATACCGGGCCGTATTAGCGAGTCTTTACTCCGTATATAAACTCGTTTTCAGGAACTTTATATCATTCACGATTGATGATGACTAAATCTCAGACTTGGACTATTTCTCTATATGTTTCTATAGGGTACTTGGGGAATTAGCTGTTCTTATAAGGCACTGGCGTTGTGTAGGCTGTAGCATTAGGTTGTTCTTGTATCGGCAGTTTTGGCTTCTGTGTTTCATTGTTATTGACATTAAAATACATGATTTTAGGCATATGTCTTGCAGCCTATGATACTCTGGACGTTATTCGGGTAGGCGATAGAGGGATCAGCTAGTTCTCATCTAGTCAACCTATTATTCAAGAGGGGCGCCACTTTCTTGATACCATGATCTGATCCCAATAACACAATTTCGAAATTATGTTAATGATATAGAATTTACTGCAACCATTTCCAAGTCTTGTGTAGGACAGCTACCGAAACCTGGACAATCAAGGCCATTTGAAACCAGCCTACACTTACCACTGGGTTTTTAGAGACACATGCAGATAGAACTTAGTCTGTTTTTGCCAATCCCTCTGCCCAGTAATATGTTCACGGCTATGATCTATCACTGAGAAGGCGTCTAGATAAGATAATGTAGAGATCATATCGATACAATAAGCTTCATAACCTCATTTGTATGCCTCCCATCCCAGATTCAGTCACCAGTGGCATGCTTACTTAGATTCGTCTTTGGCCAGCAGGTTTTCCACTCTCTTGACCTTGTCCTCCGCCGTTTGTTTCTTGTCCGTTCTATGATAAGATCATGATTAGCATGCAGCCACACAAGATACCAGGGAAATAATGCTTATGAAGGGCGGTTGAACTTACCGACTACCAACCCTCATAGACGACTGAATCCTGACTACACCACGGCGGTGCACAACAGCATGTGCTTTTCCTACAGCCGCCATTACCTCGTTCCACGATCCCTCTAAAGAGAACTTGTTAGCTTTATGCACCTGGAGCTGTGAAGAGTGCTGCAGTAAGTAAAGCATAATATTGGTGCAGGCCAGAAATAACGCACCCACGGTGGTGCCAGCAGAGTGAAGAGTATACTTCAATCCACTCGCCTTGAGGACCTTTTGAACCTCAGCAATATCTTCGGCAACGGATACAGTTCCAGTTCCGATCTTTTCGTTGTCAGTATTAGAATATCTGCATTCCCAATGCTTCGAGGGACAGAAACCAAAACTCACGGGAAGAAGGCAAAAGTCGACATAGCACGACTCCGGCGTAGCAATACTTTCGTAATCCATAGTCAAAATCCGAGGTTCCAGTTTGAGTGGTATGAAATATGATCAAGAGTGAGGGTGGGAAAAAAACAAGAGGAATAGATTGATGGTGTTCTAGGCTTCTGGGTCTTGGACTTGGTCTAAACCTCTGCTAATTGGCTGACATGACGTTGCAATCATCAACGACTTCATGATGTTGAAAACGCTGATAATGTTGCTGACGAGGGGCACAGCGGTGCCTTATTCATGAAATACGTATCGTCATTCCCAGAGCAATTTTCAGTCAATATGACATCTTTATACATTTCTATTGAGAGTCGATCATCAAGGTAAATGCATATCGTCTGTCTAACAGGCCCATCTTATGTCACCATATCGCTTCAAAGCTATCGACCAATCCTCCCTGTCCCTAGTCGTAATTCAATCTATGAAGATGCAAGCTTGCTATCCCAAACGCCTCGCTGTATGCCCATGTGTCCGAACCGAATTAAACGGCAGGTATTATTCAAACCTGTGTAAATAATGTCGAGAGAAGAGTAAAGACAAAGAAATCGCGCTTGAATGCTGAAATGTATTCAAGTCTTGGGAAACTTTTTTTATACCAACAGCACTGCGGCAGCGACGAAGGCAGTCAGGGCTACCATCCCGACTTGTCTGTCAGTGGTGCTGCCGATCGACTCATCCGAGACCTCCTCACGCCCAGTGGCGTTAGAGATACCGTTCATAGTGTCTGTCGCTGCGAGAACCTGACCCTTCTCGAAGAAGTCTACCAGCACAAAGTTGGGCACAGCACCCCACTCCTGTCGGCATTCCCGAAGATGCTTGCCCAATTGGCCGTCCTCGCTGGTACCATCACTGTTGACAGTATCGATGTTCTCAGTGTCAGGGAGAAAAAAGTCACTGTTGTCTGAAAGACTCTGATACTTGAAGTGATTGACGAGACCCATGTAGTTACTAGCCATGGCTGTAGCACCATCCTTAATCTTAGAGGGGCGGTCGACAGTGCAGTTAAAGCCGGTGAGAGAGGGAACCTCAAACGCTGTCTCAAAGACATAGTCGAACTCTGGCATCAGGTAGGGATACTGGGTCGAAGCATCAATGTTGGTGACGAAAGTTACGAGGCGTGTGCTGTTATCGATCATGGACTTGAGAGTAGGCCACTCGCTGGTCGGTTCCTGGATAGCGGGTGTGTAAGCCAGCTCAGCAATGCCGGAACCGTTAATGGCCTGGCCAAACTCATCAGGTTTGGCATCGTCGGAGTTGACAAGCAAGAGAGTGACAACCTCATTCTTGTTCGCCTTCATCCACACGTTGATTTTGGTCAACCAGTCCTCCAGTGGGCCAGCGTCGAGAATGCCACAGGAAGTGTGACAAAGGCGGAGGGTGTTGTTTTCCTTGTGTACCTGGGCCTGAAGCAGACGAAGACCAGCATCGAGAGCATCCGTGGCGTTGAAGTTCTGGTTACCTGCGGCGGCGAGTCCGTTGTTGCCATCGCGTAGAAAAGAGCTTCCGTGAGCCCCCATGTGTGTGATGTTGTTATAACTGCGGCTGCAGAGGTCCGGAGAGTTGTTGCATGCCGTTGAAGAGCTTGACCCTGACCCTGACCCTGAATTTGATTGTGGGAGAGCGTAGACGGTGGACGTAGCAGCGAGAACTCCGGCCACGACGGAGAGAAGTGAGGACTGGAGCATGTCGGTTGGTATCTGATATATGTCGGTCTTATCGAGAATGTATGTGTTTGACGAGGCAGAAGAAAAATATGATGAGGATGCAAAAGATAGACAGGAAGTAAGAAACAAATCTAAAGAAGGACATATGAGGTTAATAAACTATGAAACAAAGAAAACAATATTTGCCATGAGTAAGTATGTATGTCATGAGGTAGGCTGTAGGTCCCCGTAGGCATAGGGGATGAGAATAGTTGCTGTCCGTGCTTTCAAGCTGACGTCGCCCCGGTCCAATTTTCTTTATTTTTTGTTCGAGGTTGGAGTTGGTGGCGGCTCACTGAGAGCCATGAGAGCGAACCAGAAGAGGCCCTGGATATCCACTGGATACCCACTACCTGGAACACTGGAGTGATCGCCAAACGACCGAAAAGCCAAGACGTTGAAGGTTGGGGCTGAGGTCGGGTCAGGTCTCGAGTGGTCGATGCTGCGCCCCTTGAGACGTCAGCAGTGCATATGCCCTAGAGGTGTTGTGTTACACTTCAAACGCCAGCGAGACAAGTTAAGAATAGGTTAACGTCGTAAACAGAGTTGAAATCTGTTTAAGATACAGTTTGAGATTGTATCTGTCGAGCAAATCCTAGGTATGTTTTCTAAAAGCATAAAGCATAAATAAGGCATTTACTGTATCCGTAAATCGATGTTACTTCACGCTCGATACACGTCATGTGGTTGGCCAGTGTTATGTATCATACGGACAGCCGCAGATCAACATGAACCACGTTTATCCATCCATCCCACCATCCAAGGCTCCAACCACCACTGTTTACGATGCTACTGAGCGAGCAGCCACACATCAAACGTGTAATGACTTATTCCAAGATGCCAAGAAAATATACTGTACCTTACACTGCGGGAGCCGACACGTTGTCTCGGGTGCAGTCGTTTGCCCCTCCACATTCCGGACATTTGAGCTCGCCTCGCCGCGAGCGAGATTGGATCTCGTTTGTCTAATTCTCTCTCGTATCTAATATTAACTCCTTTTGACTCGACGAACTGGATTTTCTCAGGTATGACCCGAAAGCTGTGACACCATCGAACTACAGAATCACATCTAACCTCAGCTTCTGATGCATACCACGATAACTAGCCAGTCACTGTGAAGGAGAAGGTGGCGGCGGCTGGGAGGCTGAGCAGACAACATTTTTGAGGGGCATGGTCTATTTTTATCTGTTTCATGCCATTAGTTTAGCTTCCGCGGGCGGCGACCTACATTAACGTGGCGGCTCAAAATGTTGTCCAAGCATGACGGACCTCACTTCTCAACGTTTCAAACACGATGGCATGGTGGTTGGTTTATATGTAGGCATACGGCCATGGCGATCAACCGCGCTTCCTTCACTTAGCTAAGATATACTTCAATAACCCATTGGTGCATATTCAGTAACATTTTTCTTACATCCTACGTAGGTAGCCATTAACAAAGTAAGGTGGGGGCCCCTCGCAAGACTGCATATATCTTATAGCGAGCAAGTTCTTGTCCTTGAACACTCTTGCTTACTCAGGATCACCGTATTCTTCTTTCTTGTCGACAGAAGCCGCAGCTTCAATCTCTTTCAACTGCTGTTTCCCCTCCTCTGTTGTAGCGTCAATGATTTCTTCTTCCAGGCTCAAAATGTTGGCCTATCAAGTGATTCGTTAGCTTGTGAATTGTAATCTTGTCGACAAGAGTTGGCAACTTACCTCGCCAAAGAGACCCACGAGTTCCTCAGCCTCGTCAATCTTCATTTCACCCAGCACTTTGTTCACTTCGTCCAAGTTGCCCGTCTCCAAGGCCTTGCGCATCTCAGGCTTGAAACTTTCGAAGATCTTCCGCGCTTCCTGCTCTTCAGGGTCCTCGCTGTCCGCTGAAGGAACCTTGATGTTGATGACTGTACCAGGCTCCACGGCATGTAGCTGAATTTGCTCGACACCTTCGGCTTGCCCTTCTTTGGCTCGCTCGGCTAAGATCTCCCTTGAACGTGTTCGAATCTTCATATATGTGTCTTGCACATCCTTATAAAATACGTCCTGTGCTTGGTGCCCCTTGGTTGTGATGCGTTTAAAGAAAAGCCCTACACCATCCTTGCCAAGAGCTCTGCAGTATTGTAGGAGCAGAGCCTGATGCACTAATTGTCGCGACAACTCATCCTTGTTCTCCAGAGCAGCATCAAAAGCCTGAACCAGAAGGCCATCTGTCTCCCTCTCAACCAGCAACTGAGGATTCTGAGACAGGAACTGGAGACTAGCTGCATAGTCATTGGCCTTGATGGTGCCAAATTTCTTTCCAGCCGGGGAAGATTCGATATCGCTGTCATCGTCCACCTTGACGTCTTGGTTTCCGGACGCCGAACTGGAGGAGGTTTCAGCGAAACTAGGATTCAGAAGCTCTACCTGTGTAGAGTCTTTCTTCTCTTCTGGCTTTGACTTGGCGACATGTGAGCTATCAAAACCTGTGTGAATGCCCTCACTTGTGATCTTTCGGCCTTCCTCCTTCTGCAACTCCTCCAACTTAAATACTAGCTGTTTCTGCAGGTCCATTACCTTATCCTCGTGTGACTGAATCTCAGAAATCATAGCTTCGTATCTGTTTTCCGGTTTCTTCTCATCCAAAGCCTTATTGACTTGGTCCAGGAGCGTTGCCATCATCTTAGTGTATGATGGCTGTTCCTTCTCCTGGGCATGAACACCCTCCGGCGGTGAAGGCGGCTTGTCATCTTTTGGATTTCCGGCTGATTCCATTACGGCTTGAAAGGCAACTTCAGCTGGGTTCCTGGTGACAGCCTCGGAGGCATGGGCTCGCAGCGATGCCAGAAGTCCAGAAATTCGCTTCAGCAATCCATCGTTGACCACACGCTCATACTTGTAGGTCTCGATTTGCAACTTTCGGTGCTGTCTCTCCTGATGAATCTGATTCTGCTTCGCGCGGATGAACGATCGCTTGTCGACATTAGGATGCACTTCAATGTCGGAGTCGTCACTGAGTTCCAGTGCGTCCTACCAAGACTGTCAGGGACGGGATCAAGCAAACAGGTTCCAAAACTTACCCATTTACTATAATCGACCGGCATGTTGTAGACTTTGATATGTATAAGTCACCGTCTTATCAGGGGTGTCGTGAGAGGAGTCTAGTAAGGAGTGCTGGTGTTGAATAAGGCCGCAGGAATGGAAGTTTCTGGACCTTACTTTAGAGCTCTACCATGATAGCGGGGTGACTATGAGCAACCCCACTAGTGTGGTTGTGGCGGACTGTGGCTGTTGTTTATACCAGCCACAACATGGAGAACGAAAGTGGACGAGGTACTGAGTCCCACACCGAACGAAGAATCGTAACATGGATACTAAGTAAGTTCTCATTGCCACAATAGTGAAAACAGACAACAAATAGTATCCTTAGCAATTATTCCACAAGCAAAAGTACGCCTTCGCTAAATGAACGATCTAGGCTATTGTACACATCAACATTGACGGGGTTCAATACCATATTCTAGTAGACCACCGTTTCGTCCAAAATTCGTCAATCGAATGCTTCACCGTGTTTTCAGCAAGCCTGAGAAGTCGGCCTATTGCCTACGACATCGTCTTCATGAAGTCATCCAGGTCGAAACTCTCCTCATACTGCTTGTTATCCCAAAGATCCCCCAAATCATCCAGCCATGCCTTCTTGCCTGGTACACGCACATCACCTGTCTCGATATCGACCATATCCTCTTCTCTTCCTTCGATGTTATTCTTCTCCTTATCAGCTAAGAGGTTTGGTGCGGCGTCTCCAACATTGAATAGATCAAGAATCTGATCTGTGTCCATCGTTGAGAGGCCAGCGTTCTGTTGATTTACGACCGTTGATGCGACATCAATCTTGAAACGTTGGAGGTTCAGGATTTTCTCCTCGAGAGTTCCACGTGTGATTAGGCGGTACACGTTTACCACTTTCTTTTGACCGATACGATGGGCTCGATCCATAGCCTGGAGATCTTTCTGGGGGTTCCAATCGTGCTCCACGAAGATGACAGTATCGGCTCCTGTCAAATTCAGCCCAAGACCTCCCACGCTCGTTGTTAACAAAAGCACGTCATACGACGGGTCGCTGTTAAACTTGTTGACGATATCCTGTCTCTTGTTGGCTTCGACTGAGCCGTCAAGTCGTAGGTGAGATACTGAGGGCAATAACTCCTTCAATACCTTGTTTTGCACCATATCGAGCATCTCCTTCATTTGACAGAAGATCAACGCGCGGTGGGGCTTAATAGGTTGGTAAAGGGGATCATTCGAATCATTGCCTTCAACGCCAATGCCGCAATCCACCAGTAGATCTCTCAGGGCGGTCAATTTGGGTGCGTGCTGGGCATCCTCAATGGAGGTTCCTTGCTTGGCGAGAATCTTCTGCGTCTCGTCGTAAAGAGTGCTTCCTGGTTTCATTACCATGGCAGGTGAGTTGCACAACTTTCGCATATACTGTAGCGCCTGGAAAATATGTTGCTTGGCTTCTTTATCTTCACGACCCGCTTCGGCCTGAATCTTCTTGCCCTGTTTCTTCGTGAAGTCCTCGAATAGTTTTTGCTGTAGGTCGCTCAGGTCACAATAGTAGTTCTGCAAGATCTTTGGCGGAAGATCGTTCAAAACCTCCTCTTTGAGGCGTCGCAGCAGGAATGGAAGCACCTGTTTGTGGAGTGCTTCAATCGCCAAGGCACCCGCTTCCTGTTCCTTTGATGATGCCTTGCTAAATCGACTTGCTGCTATAGGTTTCGCAAAGCGATCCAGAAAGACCTTTTCAGCACCCAAGAATCCAGGCATCAAAAAGTCAAACAGAGACCAAAGCTCTAAGACATTATTCTGAATAGGGGTGCCGGTGAGGATAAGACGATGATTACTTGCCAACCTCTTGACTGCCTGGGTGATCTTGGCTTTAGGGTTCTTGATCAGATGGCCTTCGTCGAGCACTACATAGTTCCAACTATGTTTATTGAGAACTTCTGAGTCATTGCGGCAGACATCGTAGGATGTGACTACAATGTCAGTCTCGCCAAGTCTGGTTTTCATAGCCTTTCTCTCCGCTGGTGGTCCAACGTAGGCAGTCACACTCAAGAATGGTGCATAGGTCTTGATTTCTTGTTGCCAGTGACCTGAAAGGGTAGGTGGGCAGACAATTAGTGACGGCAGCTTGCGGACATCCGATGCCTGTGTCTTAGCAAACTCTTCGGCACGCTGATGATGATCACTGGCTACGATACAGAGGGTCTGTAGAGTCTTGCCTAGACCCATATCGTCACAAAGAATACCATGAAGGTGGTATTTATTGAGGAAATTGAGCCAGTTGACGCCTTCTTGTTGATACGACCGTAGCTCAGCCTTGATGGCAACCGGAATCTGGAATTGCTCTACCTTCTTTGGATCTAGCAGTTGAGCAATGAAGGTTCTCTCGCGGTCCCGTCCTTTCAGCAATTCCTGGGATAATCCGGGCGGGTCAGGAATTCCAGCTTCAAGAGGAACAAGTTTGACCAACGTGGCAAAAGATGTTGTTGCGATGAGGCGAATCTCGTTGTCAGAATCGCTCATTCGTCCTAAAACTGGCACAATCAAAAAGATGACGTATGGTAAAATAGCATCTCCCATAACAGCAATCAGATGGTAGATAGCTTCGATTGCTCCTTGTCGGAAATTGAGGTCAACTGGGTTGTTGATCGATGGGAGAACCTTCTCAACAAGTGCAGTCATACCGTCCACGGTCATGACACTGCAGATTGTGGCCATACACTTAGCAGCCATGTACCGGAAGACTGAAAGTTCCGAGTGCAAAGCTTTTATGACGAGAGGCATCATTTGCATGATGAAAGGTTGCAAGGCCTTATCCAGAGTTGGAGTCATGGTGCGAATGACAGACATGGCGTCAACAATCTCTTGCCCAAACGTCTGTTCGGGATCCTTAGCCTCTCCCGGCAGAGTGTCAGGCGAGAAAGCTCGAACAAGAGGATCTTCCATGAATGTGCGGAGGCTGGGGACAGTTTCTAGTAGGCTGGCGCCATAAGTTCTGGAGAGAATTTCGAGGGCTTCTTTTGCACCTCGTCTGGTAATGCGAGCAGCCTTAGCTTCGCGGGCCCATTTAGCAGCATCTGGGTGATCGACACGGTCCTCTTCCTTCTGCATGGACAGAACACAATCAGTCTTACTGGCATGAACTGGAAATTCAGGAGTCTCTGCAACTTCGACACAAGAGAACTTGACCAGGTTGGATACCACTTTATCGGCTGGTCCCTTTCTACCCTTTTCAGTGAAGAGCTGCACGAGTCTCGCAATTGTGTCAGCAGATCGAATTTGAAGTTGCTGGTTCTCTTCCGTTTTGACAGAGTCCATGATGCCCTTGATCAATGGGCTGGGTTTCTTTGGGAGTACTTTCATGCCAACCATTGCACACGCTGCTGCTGCCTTGACGCGGACATCACGAGCTGCCTTGACAGCTTTGGCTTCTTCAATAGCCAAGATGGTCATATCACGAGCGTCGGACAGCTGTTGGCTCGCTATCAGACGTTGACCGGGAGGCATGGCCTTCTTTAATTTCTCGTAGTCATCGCCGATACATTTCTCTGCAGTGGCAATGGAAAAGGCACTCGGGCCAGCTTCTGCTTCTCCTTGGACAACGACAGGCAGTGTCGGAAGTTTGCTGTGCGAAACCTTACCATGGTCTCTGAACAGATGAATGAGCTGCTGGCATTGGGTCCTGACTCGCTGGATGTAGTTGACAAGATCCCTGTATGCCACTGGACGTTCTGAATCAATAATGCGTTGCAAGTTCTCGAGGTAACGAGGAGAATCGCCCAACTGTTGGCTGTTCATAGCAAATTCGTCGATGATCACGCATGCTGTCATCTGGCTGGATGAAAATGCTGACCCTAGGCCAGGGATTAACAATGCATCATAATCGTCAAGGCTTGCGACAGGGACTCGAGACATGATGAAGCCCATTGCCTTGGCAGCTGAAACACGAGAGCGAATCAGCACATCCATGCCAACGAGATCCACGTCGCCTTGCATCATGTGGCCATCAACATCATGCGTAAGGCTGGTTGCAGGGGTATCGTCGATCTTCGTAGATTTCCGGCGACGCTTGGGAGCACGATCAGACCCATCAGGAGATGACGGCTTGCGCGGTGTGTGCTGAGTAACTCCGGGCATGGTATACGTGCCACCCGATGGTTTTTGGAAGAGTGAGGCGTTCACTGGGATCGGGTTTCTCGAAACGCCGATAGGGTGTAGAGTCAGTTGCATCATAGAATCGATGTGAGCAGTGAATTCGTCTGCAAGAACAGCAGGTTTGCTGGCTAGGCTCTCAACCAGAGACGTCCACAGGTCCAAAGACATGTTAAGGGCGTCTCTATCTCTTTCAACGAGAATATTTTGAAAGATCAATCGGAGAATTCTGCCGTTGAGCCAGCCCTGCGAGGTCTCTGCGTCAAGTTTTGCGAAAGTCGATAATGCTTTCAGCACAGCCACCCTCACCGACGTGATGGTGTGTCGTAAAAAGGGGTAGAGTCTAGGGACAAGCAGGGTAAAAGAACGTTCTTCATCTTGAGCGGCCGATGCCTTCATTGCTTCAAGTACCTCAGGGAAACCACATAGAGTCGCGAGCAGATCCATGATTCGTCCAGTACTGGCGCTCAGGTCATCACCAAGATTTGAGAGACTTTCCCAGATTATGTTGACAAGTCCCTCGAGTTGTGTGGGCCGCAAAGTGACAAACTCCTTCGCCATGGGGATGAGCGTAGCGGCACTGACAGAACGGACATCGTCGTCCATATCACCCAGGCCTTTCATCACAGTCTTTATTATGCCATCAATCATGTCGCTGTCCTGAAGGAGGAGGTCTTTCCTGACAGCGACGACATATCTCAGGCCAATCATCCCACCATGGCACACTGACCAAACTGGCCTATCAAGCTTGAGATCTTCTTGCATAACCATTCTGTAGAGAATTTTGAAGGTGCTGTAAACAGAGGCCGATGGTAGATGTTTCAGAACGGATCCGAGAGACTGTCCAATTGTTTCCCGAATAGGTGCCACAGATGTATCAGAGCTGTAGTCAGTGAAGCGATCAAGCATTAGTACACAGCACAGCCGGCAGGCCATGTCATCAAGCCATTTCTGATTGAGGACATCATTCTCCTGCCTTGTCTTGTTGCGTAGCTTCCCTGCACCTCCACCATGTACTCGGATAACTTCACGAAGGCCCATGGCAGCTCCGTGTCGGGTTTCCCAAGAAGGGTCAAACAAGTCCACTTTGAGGAAGTCGCATAACCGATCATATGGCCACTCGGCGCCCTCCATAGTCTCCTCCGCTTCCAGCTCGGATTTTATGGGTATCACTGGTCCTTTGAACTCGCTCACAACCTTAGTGTCCTCATCAACATCGGCAGGACGATCGAGATTGAAGTAGTCGTTGACTTTGCTGTTCTTCTTGGTGTCTCCATCTGGCATGGTTGTGTCGTCGCCCAGATTATCGGATCCAGATGTCATTGAGCGCCTGACAGAAAGATCTCCGAATCCTCCCTTGCCTTGGGATGCTTTCATTGCCTCTCTTTTACGTTTTCGTTTTAATACATTGAGCTGTCGAGAACTCAGTTGGGATTCTTCAGGCGCTTGTGATTGAGCACCAGATCCGTCAGGACGAGCATGTCCGTTCCCGTTTGTGGTGTCCATTGGGGTCATGGGCGCAGTAAGGTTGTCGCCACCTGTGTATGCGATTTCGTCATCTTCATACTTCCTTCCAAGTAGCCCTAATCGCCCATTGAGAGTCTTCTTTTGATGTGTCAGTCGCGCTTGCGGATCAAGCGCTGCTAGACCATATTCGATGCCACCGCCACGCAGTAGTTCTTTGCCGTATTTAAGAATCATCTCAACATTGAGAGACTCCAATTTGAAGAACCCATCATCAGAAGGGAGCTGTTTGACATCATCTTCCTCCTCTTTCTTGACATGTCCGTTTTCGGGTACATGCTCCTCTTTCTTCTCTTCCTCGGGCGCGTCTTCGGAATTCGGGTCGTAAATAGGGGCATGCTCTACAATTTTTCCAATAGCAGAAGCTGCGGTTCTCCTTGTCTCCCATTCTTTGTGCCTCAGATAAGGGACGACACGGGAGAGGAGATTGAATAATTCATCAGGGTGTTGCTTTTGCCAATCAGCAAGTTGATTAACAGCAGTATCACGGATGAGTCTCGTACTACCCGTTTCGAGGATACTACAGTTATGTCAGTTCCAATCTCATATGACAGAAGAAACAGCGCTTTAGACGACACATATCCGAGATTTCATAAACCCGGGGGTCTGTTAGGATTTAGATTAATCAAGCACACTTACGTGACTAATCTGTCAAGTCTGGATGGAGCGTCAGTACATGAGAACCATATGGATATGATGTTTAGAAAAACTTACCTCGAAGCCATTGTGTGTATTAGTTGGTTGTGATATTAAGCGCGTGTCATGGCATCTCGGTCGCTATACCACGGTTGTCAGTTTTGCGCACTTTCAAGGAGTCGAGCCTTCTACGGAAACCAATGATATGAAGACTGTGTTAATATAGATAGTACCCGGCGTGGCGGAATCGTGTAGCGCGACGCGACGGATGCAGTGGGTCGTCGGGTATGAGATGCATGCATCCGGCAGACGAGACCGAAGGAAGATATGAGAACTTGGTTCAAGAAGCGTCACTCTCGACTTCGTTCGAGTGATAATGATTCTGAGAAGATAACAGAAAGACTTTGAAGGAGTGCACCCGACTTGGTGTGAAATATTGGCAAACAAGCGGGGGAAATCAACTGTGCATGACGCAGTGTGGGGGGCATAGCAAAGTATCATAATATATACCATAGTAGGTCGAAGGGGAATCATAACGATCGAAGAAGAGAAAAGTTAAAAGTGAGAGGTATTGGACCACTTACCGTTTGAATTGGTGGTAAAAGGGTTATTCGGCGTCAAGCCTTGAGAGCTAAAGCACACCACCTTGATTCAGTTTGTAAAACTCAGTTAAGCTGTCAATACCAGTTGTTGCTTACCGAAGGTCCCAGCCAAAGCGAACTTGTAGTTAAAAAACCCAGTCCCCTGTCTACACTGCATGCAGCATCGGCACTTAAAAGTCAGATTAGAGTGGATGTGGTGATGTTATGCAGAGGAATATGCTGCAATGAGACGTAGCCGATCAGTCGTGACGATGGTCGGCAGTTTTAAGTCTTCAAATGGCTCTGGTTGGCCGGGCTGCAGGCGCTTGGAAAGGCTGGGGTTGTTGGTGTAAGTTCCAGATGACTTGTATTGGATTGGATGGCCAAGTGTCCGCTCGCTGTATATAACGGCAATCAATAGGGGAAATCAGCCGGGGTCAAGGGATGATTGAAAATTAAAGTGGGTGCAGCTTGAATTTGTTGTCGTACTGCAAGTTGCGATTGCCCGAGTAGGCAGGAGTGGTGCTTTTCCTTGGTTGCTGCTACCGCTTGCGCAAGCTGCTGTGGTTCCGGGTGGCCAGCTGGGAAAATCGGGGTGGAGGGCAGGCCGGGTCTTCTATAAGTGAGTGCTTGTATTTTTATACACGCGGCGCGGCTTTGAGGAGCACGGCCAACGGTTTCTTTCGTTGCGCTCGCTTAATTTCCCTCTTGCCTGCTAGCGTCATCATTGAGCCCCTGCTCTTTTCTTGTCTCTTGATGCCTTTGGCCAACTTCAGCCCAGTCTACCCACTTAGAGCCCATCTCGACTGGCTGGCCCACTTAAGGTGTGGCCCATCCGCGCTAAGGACAATAAGACAGCACCAGCCTCATGGCGATCCTTTGCAGTCATGTAGAGGATGACATTGAGAAGGTCATCCTGCGGTTTAATAGTTAATCCGGAGTTATCTCTTGAAAAGGCTCCATATTGGTGACGGTATTTTACTTACCCTATACAGCTTATGGGCATAGTAATGTGATAAATGGAGCCTATCCGATTGCTGTGTTATTTCGAAGTTAGTATGGATGAAACTTCTTATAGTAATTATTTCTATTATACTTGCGAATTATGTTTATTTGTAAAGTGTATACAATATTATAGCTTAGTAAAATCTATAAGATCCAGCCTGTGACAAGCCAAGCCAGTAAACCTTTACTACCTACCTTAGTTGCGAAACTAGATAAATATATACTAAAATTGGCAGCACTGAGATATTGAACCCTGTGCCGCTGTTTGGCAAAGGGCGCTTCAAGTTGCTATAGCTTAGTTATGTACTTAATCTTATGTATCCGTAACTACTCTGTAACTAGTAGGTAAGGCACTAAGTTGTCATTTTCCACGTCGAAAGTCACAAAATGATGCAGATCGCTGACAAGGATAGCTTAGGTAGATGACCAAAGCTCTAAAGAAACAAGGAAGATGAGATAAAGCCAGCCTGGTTACGGAGTACGGAGTGGATAAGGTAGGTGCAGTTGGTATGTACTGAGCTCAGTAGACAGCACAGACCACCGAGAGCACCTCAGAACAGAAAGAAAGAAAGAACTGCCTGGAAAGCCAGGCAGAAACGGCGTTCTAGCTTAACGACGCGCCAATGCCAACCACTTTGATCGCGGTCTAGATTCCAACGACGCGTCAAATCGCATCAAAGTGGCACGCATTCCTACAGGTCGCATACTTTGTCAAGACTGCACAGTCCATTGCAGTAAAGCCGTCTTTGACTTTTCGCATGTCGCGCAGGAGCGCCCGCGCAGATAAACATGTATATCAAGCAAATCATCATCCAGGGCTTTAAAAGGTATGTGCATTGGCATCATTGCTACCCTCGCATTCATCCAACAGTCCGGTTCATTGCTAATACTGCCATAGCTACAAGGACCAGACTGTAATCGAACCGTTCTCCCCAAAGACCAATGTAATTGTCGGTCGCAATGGCTCTGGAAAAAGCAACTTCTTCGCCGCTATTCGCTTCGTTTTGAGCGATGCGTATACACAAATGAGTCGCGAGGAGCGGCAAGGCCTCCTCCACGAGGGCTCAGGCTCAGCCGTTATGTCGGCATACGTGGAGATCATATTCGACAACAGCGACGACCGATTTCCAACTGGCAACAAAGAGGTTATTCTTCGCCGCACAATCGGCTTGAAGAAGGACGAATACTCTGTCGATCGAAAGGTTGTCACTAAGGCCGATGTCATGAATCTGCTTGAAGCGGCCGGATTTTCACGATCAAACCCCTACTACATCGTCCCTCAGGGACGAGTCACCGCCTTGACCAACATGAAAGAGTCCGATAGGCTGAACTTGCTAAAAGAAGTGGCGGGAACACATGTGTACGAAACGCGTCGCGCAGAGTCACTCAAGATCATGAACGAGACCAACAACAAGAGAGAAAAGATCGATGAACTGCTGGAATACATCAAGGAAAGGCTTAGCGAACTCGAGGAAGAAAAGGAAGAACTCAGAGCGTTTCAGGACAAGGACAGGGAGAGACGGTGCCTCGAATATGCCTACTACCACAACATCCAGCTCGGGATTCAAGCAAACTTGGACGAACTTGATAACGCCCGGCAAGACGGAATTGATAGTTCTGATACCAACCGAACAGAGTACGCCGAGGGCGAGAAGGCGATATCAAGGCTTGATTCAGAAATACACAAGCTGCAGAGAGAAATGGAGCTTCTGCAGATCGAAAGGCGACAAGTCGAGGAAGATCGGCGCGACGGCGCGAAAGCCTTGGCCAAGGCTGAGATGAAGGTCAAGAACTTGAGAGAAGGCCAATCTGCACAGGAACAAGCCCGAGGACAACATGCAGCTGAACTTGAGTCCGTTCAAAATGAGATTGCATCCAAGGAGCAGCAGCTTTCAACCATTAATCCGGCCTATAACCAAAAAAAGCAGGAGGAAGACGAAATCCGACGACAACTTGATCATGCTGAAGCCACACGTAACCGCTTGTTTGCCAAACAGGGCCGAGGCTCGCAGTTCAGAAACAAGTCCGAGCGTGATGCATGGTTGAGGAAAGAGATACAAGAACTCGAACTAAACATAAGCACGCAAAAGGCCAACAAGATTGATGCAGACGAAGAAGTTGAAAGGGTCCAACAATCTATAGCACAGGCAGAGCAAGACGTTGCTGACTTGCGGAACCGTCTGGCCAACTTTCCCGACGAGAGAATAGCCCTCGAAGAGGAGGCTACCAAGGCCCGCGACATCATAGACAAGCTTAACGATGAACGAAAGCTTGTTCGTCGTGAGGATGACAAACTTAACTCACTTATAGCCAATGCTCGGCAGGAGAAGGAGACAGCTGAACGTGAGTTGGCTCACGCAATGGATGGATCGACTGCACGTGGTCTGGCGACGATCCGACGATTGAAGCAAGAGCGAGATATCCCCGGAGCATATGGGACATTGGCTGAGCTGCTTGAAGTTAGTGACGCTTACAGGCTTCCCGTTGAGCAGATTGCCGGCGCAAGTCTGTTTCACTATGTCGTGAACAACGCAGATACAGCCACTTATCTTGCAGACACCCTATACAGACAACAGGGAGGTCGAGTTACATTTATGCCTCTCGCCCAACTACGGCCCCGACAAATTAAGCTTCCCAGGTCTAATGATGCCGTACCTCTCTTAAGCAAGATCAATTATAACGAAGAGTACGAGAAGGCGTTCCAGCAGGTCTTTGGAAAAGCTGTCGTATGTCCAAACCTTACAGTAGCAAGCCAATATGCAAGAAGCCATGGCGTCGACGGCATCACTCCAGAAGGTGACACAACCAACAAGAGGGGTGCCATGACAGGCGGGTATATTGACCCTCGAAAGTCGCGCTTACATGCCGTGCAAGCCGTGAATAAGTGGAGGGATGAATATGAAAGGTTGTTAGCGCAATCTCGTGATATCCGAAAGCAGACAGAACTCAAGGATCAGGAGATCACAGCTGCGATGTCAGACCTGCAAAAGGCTAACGAAAGACTACGACAAGCTGTTCATGGGGTTGAGCCATTGAACCATGAACTGTTTAATAAGCTGAAGCATCTGAACAAAGAGCAGAGCCACCTCGAGGCCGCCAAGAAACGTCGAGATGCAGTCGAGAAGAACATGAACAGCTTCTTGGAGGATCTTGCCGCACATAAGGCCGAGCTAGGATCTGACTTTAAGAAAACCCTGACCGCTGCTGAAGAACGCCAGCTGGAGGAACTCGGGACAAGCACCCAGGAGCTCCAAAAGCAGTGGAATGAACTCAGCCGAGCCCGGCGTGATTTGGAAAGGCAAAAGCAACTTCTTGAAGTGGACCTTAGCCAAAACCTGCAGATGAAGCTTGACCAACTCAATAGCCAGGCTTTTGAAGACTCGACTGGATCCTCGGGTGGTGGACTGAAAGATGCCCAAAGGGAACTCAAGAAGGCGCAAAAAGCACAGAAAGCTGTTGAGGCAAGCCTCGAGGAACTTGAAACCAAAATGGATAATACGCAAGCGCGGCTCGAGGAACTGGCAAATGAGAAGGCTCAACTAGAGCAAGCGCTGAGTGAGATATCCGCGAGGATCGAGAAACAGCAGAAGAAGATGGATAAGAGTCTCCGAAAGAAAGCTGTTCTGTCAACACAAGCGGCCGAATGTGCACAGACTATTCGCGACCTAGGTGTGCTTCCCGAAGAAGCCTTCGACAAGTATGAAAACATGGACCCTAACCAGGTAAATTTTGTACCAATCAACCCCGATGAGAAGTGACTAACGTGTTGGCAGGTCTCAACCAAGATCAAGAAAGTGAATGAAGCACTGAAGAGGTATAAGCACGTGAACAAGAAAGCCTTCGAACAGTACAACAACTTCACGACTCAACAAGATCAGCTTATGAAACGTCGTAAAGAGTTGGATGACTCTCAGGAGTCAATTGAGGAACTCGTTGAGCATCTCGACCGCCGGAAAGACGAGGCAATTGAGCGGACGTTTAAACAGGTTTCCAAGGAATTCACAACTATCTTTGGCAAGTTGGTGCCCGCCGGCCATGGCCGCCTCCTCATTCAACGACGGGTGGATCGTCGTCAAGAACCCGCCGATGAATCAGACGGAGAGGCACGCGGTGTTGAAAACTACACTGGCGTTGGCATCAGTGTGTCATTCAACTCAAAACACCTCGATGAGCAGCAGAAGATCCAGCAACTCAGTGGTGGTCAGAAGAGTAAGACATATTAATTATTCCCTTTGAGTGTCCAGCTATTAACAGAAGCAGGTTTATGTGCCCTTTGCCTTATATTCGCCCTCCAGGCTACTGAGAGCAGCCCCATGGTGATTTTTGACGAGGTGGATGCCAATCTTGATGCCCAATATCGTACAGCTGTTGCGGCCCTCCTTGAGTCCATCTCTAAGGAAATTGGTACTCAGTTCATTTGCACCACGTTCCGACCTGAGATTGTGCATGTCGCCGACAGATGTTATGGTGTGACGTTCCGTGCCAAGACAAGTTCCATCGACTGTGTCAGCACGGAGCAGGCTCTTGAGTTCGTAGAGGGTCAAGCGAAGCCTACTTGAGAGGATGCAAATGGGGAACTGTAATCAAGGGGCTTGTAAAGACTATTATACCTGGGGACGATGGAATGGCGTTGGGCGGCTTAAGATTTATCCCTTATGCGATTACGATCAAGCTGAGACTTTCTGGGCTGTTGTTAGATGGAACGAAATTAGGCGTGAAGCCTTAACCAATCCCAACGAGACGACTCATAAGCTTCTTGAGTCCCAGGATCCCCCCCATATGAACATTTTCAGTGGCTGCATGAATGATGGATCGCTCTTTGACCTACTCTTATGGTAGGTATCCTGGCCTGACACAAGGTTATCGCAGCTTAGAACAAATGTGCAGGAAGAAACCCAAGTGACATGTTTTGACGTGTTGATTCTTGTGTACAGCAAGTATACATGATATTATACACGCAGCATCGTCACTGCCAGTTCTACCCAACCTCTACTAGTTACCGATCAGTCATCATGTTTCGTACGCCCTTCCAGTAATCCTTTGGCAATTCCTTTTCCAGCTCCTCACGAGTCAGCCACTTAAACTCGGTGTAGCCAAAGGGGTTGTCCTTAAGATCAGCCTGACCAGCCATTATCCTGCCCTTGATGAAGAAAGTCTTCTCACCCTTCTTCTCAACGACGCCGTCGGCAGTCGTTTTGGGTCGCGAGACGACATGGGCGACTGGCACGCGGCTGACAATCCATGTGTTCATATTGACACCAGCAGCCTGTTCGAGGACTCTCTTGGCGGACTATTGAAATATTTAGCACTATCCAACAACCCTATTCGAACGTGGCTTACCTCATGAAGATTTTCATCCTTAGGAATCACATCAGCAGGGAAGCCCCAACCGTCCTTACCCTTGACCACAAGATACAGGGTTCGATCAAGTTGACGGTCCAGTCTTTGAACATCACCCTTACGATCTGCTTCGGTCACACGATCCGCAGGAGGCTCAACAGGGGTGACATCCTCAGGAGCAATAACCTCAGCATCATCACTGACACGTGCCTCAGCATCCCTGAGCAAGGACTTGATAATAGTCTCCTGGTTGCTAAGCTCATCGCCAACCTTAAGTTCATCATCCCACGCCTTGGAACTCTTTCCATTGTAGACACCCAGCTCCTTGGCCACTGTGCCCTTGCGCTCTTGGACCTTGATGTTCCAGTCTAGACGGCGAGCGGTATCAGGTTTGAAGTAAATACCCGTGATAAAAGGGGTGTTGAGACGTTCTTCAAGACGTTTTTGGTAGAAAAAGAAAGCATTTTCAAAAGGATGGAGTTTCCGTGTTACCAGAGGCGGTCGCGTGAGAATAACACCAGAGCGAACGTCGTAGGGCGGCGGAGAGCTAGTAGGTGCAGGAGTAGAGGTATCGGTGGGGGTTTTCGCTACGGCTGTGGCGAGAGATGAGTAGAGCCGTGCTGGGTATCTAGATATAGAAGAAGAGGAAGCACAGCGTGCGCACATATTAGGAGAAGCTGAGATGTTTTCTGTTAGTTACATGAGTCTTGTAGTGGGTTTGAAGACGATCAATTGTTGAGCATAGAGCAGGACAGAAGGAGGGAAGTGTATGGACTCACTAGATAGCACAGCCTGGGCGGCTTTGGGACCCCGGCTTGAAGTTATCATGCTGTCTATCTTCGCTCCGTGGGTTGTGACTCCCGAACGTTGCGATTGGGTGATCGAAGCTGGATGGTTATATTCAACAGCAACTTCACGAACTTTTCGCCTGAGCCTGGACGGTACGTACCGCGGAACGACAGGCCCGACTTACGTTGGTGGAGGGGGCCCTAGTCAGAGTCAATGAAATATTCGCGCCTGAGGCAACAAGACATACATCATTAAAACTAAATGCCCAGCATCTGTCTCCTCTTCTTCTTTCTTTTCCTCTCAAGGCACCATTTCCTTATCGTCAAGACCTGTTTCCACCTCCAGAACGTCTCGATCATTTACGTGTGCCGAGAAGAAATCCGCAGTCTTTTTCGCTAGCGGGGCCTGCAAGAAAATTCTTTATCCTACCGGGTTCTGTTAGATAGATACTGCTGACATTTCATGTCATATTAACATGATTTGATAGCCGACTAAAAACACCACTCTTAACGGAGTTATTTCAATCACTTGTAACTATGCTATTAGAAGCAAACGTCGCACATGCGGTAGGCTTTGGATCCAAGGCGATCACGCTGTCAGCTAAAGGTGAACATTCTCGATGACATTGACAAAACAACAAGTGGCATACGCCAATGAGAAGGTCGCATTAGAACATGAGACTACCTAGTGACATAAGAGCCATATGCAAACATGACCCAAACTTATGATATCTGTACACATATCGAACTCGCGTTGATACCCGATCTCAACTCCGTTGTGACACCACGCTATCAAAATGCAATGAATCATGCCCGCCTTTCGAAAGATGCTGGGTATCAAACCACATGGATCCCCTTGATGATGCCTGAACGCCTGCTTAACTCTTGTTTCCCGCCTTGATTCATTCTATCATTAAGCTAAGCAGACAATTCTGCAACTGCTTGAGCAACTTCCTTAGTTGCTCTGTTTTCCCATTGCCGTCGGGCTTCATCGGTCAAAGATGCCGCGCCTTTCACCTCGTCATAAAGCTTTCTTGAAATGTCCCTGTTGATAACCGAGTATTGTTCCGTTGTTAGTTTTCTAGACCGCCAGTGTGGTCGTAATGCGCCCTTGACAATCTCATTTATGCTGATTTTATCTTCCTGGGTGATGTTGGAGTCTGCTGATGGTTGTTCCTCTTTTTGAGCTGGTACCTCAGATGGACGGCGTGGCCGTGGTTGTCGTAGTTCTAACGGTCGGCTTTCTGGGACCTTCACCAAGCGCGTCTCTGAATCGGACTGGCCATTGCTTATATGAGTCGGGGAATAGTTTGCATGGGGTCTGGTTGAACGCGTCTCTGAATCGCCGTGGTCACGATTTGAACGAGTCGGTGAATAATTCGCGGGGGCGTAACGAGGTTGAATAGTACTGCTGAGCGAGAGTGTTGGTGAAGTTGGTCGGCCGTTGAAGTTTGGCATAGGGGGAGGGGTAAGAGAAAGAGCCCGTGGGCTACTGTAATTTGATGGGGACGGAGATATTGCTGGGGAGAGGGCTGGGGATGAAGCCTCTGGTGCATGCCGCCACCCATTAGTAGTCATTGTCTCGTCCTCAGACATGATGCTAGGCTCAAGTTCTTTCAGTAGTGATGAAACCAAGGGAGGATCGATACTGCTATGATCGACAATGCCGTTTCTAGATGACGATCCATTGGGAACACCTCGTGTTGACGAGGGCCCAGCCGGCGCTGGAGAAGATACAGAGCTTGAACCTTCACCATTTTGGGTGGGCAAGCGACGTGTTCGAGGGCGCTTAAGCTTCCTTTCCGGCTCTTGAACGGGATCGCGAGGAGACGCAGTCACAGACCGTGCTTTGCGCTTGCGAGAAGTGGTGCTGGGTTCATCCGTTTCGCGAGCGCGTTCCAAAGCGCCCCAAGCTCGTCTTTCGTCAGCCGTTTCTTGTACTGGCTCTGGTGCTGACTGAAGCCGTTCGCTAATAGCAGAAGGTATGTTGTTTATAAATACGTCACGAGCGCCCAGGCGACGGGCAATATCCATTCTTTGCTGCCAGCGTTCGAGTTCGCGTCGCCCAAGTTCCTGGAATCTCCTGTACTGCTCTAATTCCTCATCTTCGTCATCGTGGTTGTCCAAATCCAAGTCGCTCATCTCGTAGAACCGCCCTGAAAACTGGCCCCAGGCGCCTTGCCACTCAACATTTCGAGCTTGTCGACGGGCTCGCCTTAGTCGTGCTCGAGTTCGTACATGGTAACCACGAACATTTCGGGGGTTCGGACGTCGCACGTATGATGGACGAGGAGATTGTTCGCCAGATTCAGTGGTCCTTGGCTCTTCCACCAGTTGAAAAAGGTGAGAGCACTCCATACAATACCAATCGCCGTCTGGAATGGCCTCAAGACCAATACAATGCGTATGGTAGGCTGCATCGCAGCTATCGCACAGGAGAAGAACATCCTCCCTCTCTGAAGAGTTGCAAATAGGACATGGGTTGCCTTGCTCTTCCTCCTCTTCGTCTTCGGGGTTTTCGCCAAGCCACTGTCTTACATCGAATTCAGCAACCTGTTTTTTATCTTGGACATCGTATTTCGAAATTGCGGTACCTGCAGAAAAGAAAGGGTTAGTGGATGGACATATGTGAGTAGGATAAGCTTGTAACATACCATCGACCCCGTTGTACACTCGAACTGAATGGAAGGGATTACGACAAATGGGACATGTGTTTGTCTTTTGCGCCCAGGAACGAATACATGCATCATGAATAATGTGATTACACCCGTCAAGTGACGCAACTATGTTCAGATAATTGGAGTCGTTCTCAAGAACATCTGAGGCTGTGGAGGTTGTGGTAGGAACAGGCGCGGGCTCGGGTGCGGATGCGGGCTCGCCGCCAGAAACACCACCAGCAGCATCACTCGCAGCTACAGTGAGGGCAGCTGGAGCTTGGAGGGCAGCCGAGGGACGGGGCAGAGGATCCAGGCATATAATGCACTGCTCCGCTTCAGACATGATGTCGAAATTGATAACACAGATCGTATCTTGATGAAAACATGTAAAATAAGATCGAGTGAACTAAAGTCGATTCGAGCCGTCGATTCGAGCAGGCGGTGATGGTGGTAAAAGGGAATGGGATGGGATGGGATGGATGGAGAGGTACCGTCGTGATCGATTAGGCGGGATGGCTCGTTTTTGGGGGGGCAAAGTACAGTAACTTAGCAGGTTGGCTTAGGTTGACACCCGAATGGTGATGCATTAGTGGACAGGAGCCCTGCAGGCAAAGGCAGAAGAAAATAAGAGAAAGAGATCCAGCTGCAGTGGAATGGGTGTTTTCAAGGAACCTAGGAGCCTGGTAGGGACGTGATCGGGGCCAATGAGCGCTCCCCCCGTCCTGGATCAGTGCCACGCCTGGAAGAAATAAATGTTAGGTTATTATGTGCCTGCAGAGCAAAACAAATGCACGCGGGGAGAGACCCTGATGACGGATGACTCTTGGTTGCGTTAGGCTTGATTATTACCGGTACCGTGCCTCAAGGTACATACGCATTTTGAACACTGGCGCATTAGAACGCACAAGGTTATCAGGGAGTAAGGTAGGTAGGTAGACAATTCTCAGTACCTAGCTAGGTACTTTCTGTGTAGGCCCTTTCTATCCCATTTATGCAGAACATCACGCCTTCTAACCTTCGACTTCCCCTCATTGTTTCCCGAGTCCCGGACTCGATACCGTCCGTCCTTGGTCATTCGGCGCAGCAAATGGTGTCTTTTCTTTTTTGCTACAAGCCGGCGCGCGACTGACTGTCGGCGCATGGTCCTAAGTTAGGTACCTAGTTCTATTTACATGGGACAGGGGTAGGTATGCACAAGACCGTAGTCGGTCAGCAACCGCTATCAGACATACTATTTTAACAAATCAATGTTGAAGAAGGCAGCTCATATTATCAATTAAAAAGAAAAAGTGAGGGCTGCTTTGCTTGCAGCTAAGTATAGCGACCGAGGGACACTGTGTTTCTGTTTGAAGTTGAGTTTGAACGCATGCCAAGATACAGCGGAGCTTGAGTCAATATTAAGAGTGGAAGAACCGACGTGAATTTCGACGAAGTAACTACCTACTCCGTAGAAGCTGAACCTTAACGAGAGAGAACGGATCGCAGGAAGGAGCCAGACTCTTCTATACAAACCGACCAGAGGAGAACTTGCCGTGCCCTCCTGGCACACTGGTAGATACAGAATACCTAAGGTAGTGCTTTAGACTAGTAGGTAGGAAGATTCAAGGGTGACTGCGCAATAACACAACACATCTAATGGGCGAAAGATACGTATCTATAGATACTGTCGAGGATGACAGTAGCTGGGCCACAATTGGAGACCAAAACCGGTACGGCAGGCACCCAAATTTAGTGCAATACAGAAACCCAGAAAGCTATAGTGCAAACTTGCCATAGCTCACGAAGTCCGAACCCATCTCGCAGGTCAAACTTTACTGTCAGATCTCGTAGCAAGACACTGTCCATGTTGAGTATTTACGAATTCCACTTGGCATACTGGCCCCCACAATACGTTTTGCTTAGCTGCTTCCAAAATGTCCCAGTGTATTATTAGCCAGCCGTGTTATATCGCTGAAAACCGCATGAATCATATTTCTGCTCGTAACAACATGTGTCTCTTGCCAACCATGTTTTGTTGAGAGTTGAGAAGCTCAGACTACAGAAAATAATGGCCCAATCAAGGCCGTACGAGGTTTAATAGGGTTTAAATAACTAGGCGGATCCGAGGCGAGAAGAGATCTCGCAGCTCATGTCCCTCGAGGCAAATCGGCTCAGGCATGAATGTTGTCGAAATCGGCTCTGATTACTTCAGAAAGAATAGTTGTGAGCCCCACTGTACGCAGAGGAGAGTGAGTAAGGACCTGCTGCGGCGTAAGATACGGTCCTGATATGGAGCTCATGACGTAGACACTTGAGGGCTGGCCAAGAGGAACGTTAAAATATTGGCATAGGACCTGTTCGTATCGTTCGTTCCAGTTTCTGGGCGATAGTAGAAACCTGCGATGGCTGAAAGATGGCAATAGTTCTGTTAATTTATACTTGCACAGGGCGGTAGAGTTGTTGAAAGGGTCCGAAGCCTGCAATTCTTTTTTGTTCATTGCTAATCGATCGGCTTCTATGTGATCGAAGATCGGGTGTTGACGTCCAGATCGTCAACTCGTAGTGTAGGCACGAAATCCATATCCCCCGTAAACCATACCGAAAAGCAAAGCCGTTTTCTCCTTCCGCTAGAGTCCATCCTTAAACCTCAGCAATCTCTCGGAGACGTCGCAGAGTCGATCGCATGGCGGCGGCAGCAGGTGTGCTATTCTTGGTTAGTGGTCCATCCTGATATGCATCATTCGATAGAGTTGGGAGAACGAACGCAACGGTGTAAGCACCACCAGCAACGGTGCGCTTGCAAGACTTGCAATCCCAGATGCCGGTAGCCTGTCGCTTGACGGTGACCTTTCCGCAGAAAGTGCAGGTGTACTTGGCGTGCTGGGTGACTTCCATCTTCTTGACCTGCTTTCGCAGGGAAGCACCGTAACTAGAGACCATGATGTTAGTTTCGGCCGTATCAATATACCCAGTCGTTACATATCCAGGCTCCCATCCTGCCTCGTGCCGCCCTTGGCCTGCTCGTTGAACTTCCAATCTGTATCTGTGGCCTAGCTTGTGCGAACCCTAGTCCACCGCCTGCCCTTGAAACAGTTTTCGGGGCCTTCAAGAGAGCCACGGGCAGCGGAGGGGTCGTTACGGAAGAGAGCAGGGGAATCGGGGTCGATATGCTTCGAATTTGGGAATTTCGTCGTGAAACTTACCGGGTACCGTATTTACCGCTGCGAACCTGTTAGCTATCATTGCTCTGATGCTGAGGTGAAGGACAATACATACGTAACGCCGACCTTCTTTGTTCGCTTGGTCATCTTGAAGGATATGTGTCGGGCGTCTTGGAAGGAATAAAGACGGCGGAGGTGAATGTTGCTCGACTGTTGGAGACTGACACTGAATGTTGCAGAGGAAAGAACTTGTGGTCCTTAGGGCAAGCCCATTCAGGAAGCGAGTGGGTCCCACTTTCTTGAATTTTTTCGATGCACGGCCGGAAGAACCTCGGCTAACTGAGATGGCTCACGTGCTTTGATCCGGCGGCACTGGAAATATTGTTCGAGCATGACTCGTGATCTCTTTAGTTTGAAGACATCTCTTTGAGGTAGGCCTCGGGGGGGCAAGAAAACCCCAGCCTGAATTTAGGGTATCAAAAATAAACTTAGTAAAGGATATCCTAAATCTAGCAAAGTTAATCTAAATTTATCCTAAGTTACCCAAGTCTTTTTGTCATTTAGGATCAAGGTCCTGAGTTTTCTTTCCTCCCCTAGGTAGGTACTAGGGGCCGTCAATGTTCAAGGTGGAAAGAAACTTTCTATAAATTTCTTTGTCAGTTAGATTGAAGGGCATATGCTTTGACGACGGAGTGAAGCTCTGTTGCTACACTTCCTCGCTCAAGTTCAAATTCTATCATGTCGATTTAGCCCATGTGAAGACATTATCAAATTTCATTCGTTCATCAGGACCAAGCTTTGTTGATGAGTGCCACCTTATGGAGATAAGATCCTATGTCAGTACCAGACCCAGAATGAACGTTCTGTGCACCTACAAGGGTGCCTGACCCCTGGGCACCGCCAAACTGATCGTCCCTCGGCATCATGATACCAAAGACAGTAACCCCAACTTGACCGTCTCAAACGCAGTCCTCCACAGTACCTCGTCTTTATCGGCTCGCATTGCCTATACGAAATATTGGTTCTTGTCTACTTTCAATTAACCCTAATACCAAGTCTTATTTAATTCCTTCCCGAACCAATTGCCGATTGAAAATGCCCCTTGTCAAGGATCATGACCGTCAATACGACATGGTTGTCCTTGGGGCAACTGGTGAGTCCTTACTTCTAGTTGGGCCCTTAAGCAAGGCTATGGCTGAATTTTGACTGTATTCAAGGTTACACGGGAAAATTGACGGCTGAATATATCTCAATGCATCTTGCAACTGACCTCAAATGGGCGGTGGCTGGCCGAAACAATGGCAAGCTAAAGGCTGTGGTTGAAGAGTGCCAGAAGCTCAACCCTGATCGACTGCCACCAGGTACCGCCCAACAATATTCCTTGTTGATCCTTTATAGTCTACAGGCTGATTATTACAATTAGCCATCGAGGTCGTAAACCTGAACGACGCCGACTTGAGTGTTCTGGCAAAGAAGACGTGTATTATCGTAACCACTATTGGTCCATATAGCCTGTACGGTGAACATGCTTACAAGGCTTGTGCCGAGGCCGGAACCCACTACGTAGATGTCACCGGCGAAGCTGCTTGGGTTCATAAGATGATTAAGAAATATGAAGCAACTGCTAAGCAGACAGGTGCTATCTTGATTCCACAAGCTGGAATCGAGTCCGCTCCCGCTGATCTCATCACATGGACCATGGCCAAGGCCATTCGTACCGATTTAGGCTCTCAGACGAGAGATGTGGTCGTTTCCCTCCACAAAATCAAGTGAGTACAGCTCTTGAACAAGAAAGCATCGTTCAAACAACTAACTGAGTCATAGCTCGGCACCATCCGGTGGCACACTCGCTACCGCCTTGAGTATCTGGGATGTCTTCTCACTTCAGGAGATCAAGGATGCTAGTAGCCCGTATGCCCAGTCACCTGTCAAACATAAGGATCCAAAACGGCCCAAGAGCTCCATTCTCCAGATGATTTTTGGCGTTCGCACCGTACCAAATCTTGGACTCCAGACCACGTCGGTCACGAATTCAACTGATGTTGCAGTTGTTGAACGTACTTGGGGTCTCCTCTCCAGTACGCCCTCCCGCAAAGATGAGTTTTATGGTCCCAATTTCGTTTGGGTAGAACATATGAAAGCCCGCAACTGGCTCCATGGGATCTTTATTCATTGGCTTCTTATTGTGGGTGGGGTCCTACTCGTATCAGTTGCCCCGTTGAGGAACTTCCTCAAAAAGCGTGTATATCAGCCTGGGGAAGGTGCTAAACGTGAGGACACGGCCAAAGATGAAATTGAGTATCGCGGCATCGCATATCCTGATTCGGAGAAGGCCGCAGGCAAAGCAGCTCTCTGCCGTATGTGGTATCATGGTGGCATGTACTTCTGTAAGTTTCAAAAGCCGAAAGGTGAACTCTTACTGACCGTTGTGCCGACAGTGACAGGAATGCTCCTTGCTGAGATTGCCGCAACAATTCTTGAAGACGACATTGAGCTTGATGGCGGATCTTATACACCAGCGTGCCTAGGCCAAGGTTTAGTTGACCGCTTGGACAAGTCTGGATTCAGGACAGATGTCAAGATTATTGATGCTTGAGCCTAATTAGCAAAGCAAAGACAAGACATTTGCATATGATGGAGCAGCAATGACACCACAGGGCTACATCACTTTCATGCAGACGAAGATCATTTGACCTGAAGCCAATAAGGGAAATCATCTCCTTGACTGATATTTTATCTCCTAGATAAATATGTTGCCAACCCGCAGTTTCATGCTCTTACGTCGCAGGCCCTTCATTTTTACATTACCTAGGCCTGCTCTCGGTTAGGCATTGAGTGCTATTCACTGGCAGAAGCTTAATCATACAGGAATTCGACCCTAGTTAATTCTTAGATAGAACGTTTTTTTTTATAGATGAAGCTTCATGGCTACTATTGACTTCAATGTTTGTCACTGATATTTGTGTCGTCAAAATGCCATGTGATCTTGCTTCTTATGTACAAGAAACCTCGGAAGCTCGATCTGAGGCGACAAAAATACCTTCGTAGACTAAGGATTTCTAAGTATAATGTTAGTGAATTCTTGAACCAGTTTTCCTCCTCTTATGCACAGTCAGTTTCTAGTCTTTTGACGTCCAAAAGCTTAGATTATATTAAGATGCACTACTAGAAAGAATTACATGAGGTAGTATGCCCTCACCAGAAATGCAAAAATGCCCCACAAAGAGCTTCTAAGCGTGGTGGATCATTAGGTAGGTTGCTCTTCGCGTCAGGTCGCGGAAGTTTGGCAGACGTCATTAGCACAGTAACATCAACCCCGGGAAAGTTCTTCACCTCAACACCACAAGCGCAATCCATCCTTCATCGTTCAATTCGACCACACTCTTGGTATCATTTCAATTGATCTTTACGGTCCTTAGCGAAGTGGTGCGCAGTGCCAGTGGCTCACCTGCGCCCTCAAAGATTCGAATCTACTTATCGTCCCGACTCCATCATTTCAACCTTGACTGGCTTAAACCGAAATGGATCCCCATAGCATCTCATCAGACGCTGTGCTTAATGAGTCGTCGCCATTACTCCCTACCACAGAGAACAGACCCAAAGGAACACGATCAGTTACCTTCAGCGATAACCCTGTTACAAAAACCTTTGAACCTACTCGTCAACAATTTCAACATCGATCCCCCGGCCATCATGCCGCTGGCTCTGTCAGCGGCGCCGCCGGCGGCCCTCCCATGCTCGCAGCTTTGAACAATAAGCTCAGGAGACGGAACAGCCAAGGGTCGGTACCTGCAGTTGCTAATCTATCTTTTGGGCCCAAAATTGGACCTCAACGCAGTACAAAAAAGACGGAAAAGCTGAAGCTGCTTCCCAACACCGACCTGAACGACCCTGAGGATGAGGAGAGTGGTAGAGATGTCTACTCTCAGTACACACGTATCAAGGATCCTGCTGCGCGGAGAGACGCCGCGAAACTAGGAAAAGCGGATCGAGACCGACTGCCGCGTGTCACGGCATATTGCACTGCAAACCGATACGAGATGGAAGCCCTGATGAGATTTCTAAAGGGACGAGGAAAAACCCGAGGCGCAAACCCCAAGCTCATCGACGAATGCATATATACGCCATATAATTATACCTCGAAAAACGCGCGCAGTCGCGATCCAGTTCAGAACTATGAACGCCGGCATTCCACTGGAGGTGACGCCATTGATGTCGCGCAACAGCGAAGCGACTTAGCTGACTTACCTTTAGAAGAGGCCGGTTCAGAGGCTCATGGTCACAATGGCCACGCCCATAACGATGCTAACAGTAACGGTAATGGCTCCCACATTGACAGCGCAGATCTGCTGGGCTCGGCAGTAGAAGATCACGACTCGATAAGCGAGACCAATCCCGATTTTGATACGCAGGTGCATACGCCCGAGGTGTTTCTCTTTGATTATGGAGTGGTTGTCATCTGGGGAATGACCGAGGCTCAAGAAGCTCGGTTCCTGAAAGAGATCGCCAAGTTTGAGACAGAGAAGCTTGCCCCAGACGATGTCGAGACTGAGTTGTTCAACTTTTACTACACAAAGGATTATCAGGCCCGTATCTATAATGACTTTATCACTCTCCGTGACAAGAACAACTACATGACGAAATTGGCTATTTCTCATGCACTGGCACAAAGTGTTAAAGTAAGCTAACCTGCTAATCAGGGTTGTATCCGGACGATTTGCTAACGGCTTGCAGACTTCACTCTTCGAAGAGCTGATTGCATCAACAGTTGATACATGCAAAGATATCCCTACACAAATAGCCACAACGGGGAAAATTGCACTTCGGCGATCACAGATCAACATGCAAATTGGGGAGCTTTTTATTCTTCGCATCAACATCCACCTTAACGGCTCGGTACTCGATACACCTGAGCTCTTCTGGGTAGAGCCTCAACTTGAACCCGTGTACCAAGCCGTAAGGAGTTATTTAGAGATGGATCAGCGCGTTGGACTTCTGACAGAACGCCTTGATGTCATAGCAGATTTGTTGGCTGTGCTAAAAGGAGAGCTCAGCCATGGCCATGACGAGAAGCTTGAATGGATCGGTATGCTAAGCGCCGTTCTATGAAACATACACTATGCTAACCAATTGCCAGTAATTGTTCTTATTGCGGCGGAAATTCTAGTTGCAGCTGTCAATATTGTAGTAGACTTATATGTCGGCGAATAAGCTTTTGTTCAGCCATGATATCTCACCCGTTGTTTCATTGGAGAAGGAAGGAGAAAAAGAAATAACAAATTCTGCTAACGGAGGTTCATCTTGTCAGTTTGTGTTATAGTTTGGTATAAAAACACACAAACGAAGCGACCAGGAGTACGCGTAAAACTTACAGATATTAGATAGATGACTCCGTGGCTAGGTCTCAGAGCGATGCGCGCGAAGAAACTGTGTTTCTTAGTCTATTGAAACTGTTCTCGAAACTTAGATGTTTGTTGTGAAAAGCATCTAATTACTAGTACATGGGTTGATGTCATGACACGCGAAATCGTATACCCGCCAAAAACGCCTCTAGAGACATTCAATGGATGTCCTCATTCCTCGACTTTCTCGCCAGCCTGTGTATCCTGATCCTCAGTGTCATCACCCATCTCTATGTCCTCGTCTTGAACGAGTTGCTTTGGCTCGGCAGGCTTATCATCCTTCTTGTCAGATGCGGGGCTTTTCTTCGACTCATCGTTCTTGGCCATTGCAAGTTCGAATTTTGCCTCGTATTCATCTTTCTCACCATCAGAGAGACCCTTCCAGATACGAGTAAGCTCATCCTCAATGTTCACAGGGATCTCGTTGTCCTTGTCCTTGTTCTCGAGACCAGGCCGTGATTCCAAGCAAAACAGATCAAATGCACTGGTGGGCTGCTTAGAATCGCTCGCAGAGATACCGTTGGCATGAGCCGGCTTAGGTTGGCTTTCTGGGGGGTGTGAGAAGGTTTCGGAGGTTGGGGAGCCGGCGGTGTTGGTAAAAGATGCAGCGACTGGTGCCTTCGAGTCGGAATCAGGCATCATCGACTTTCGGTGGCCTCTCTTCGTACGCAGAGGCTTATCTTTGGGCTTCTGGTGGTTAGCTAACTCACTTGGTACGGTGAATTGGTAGTCCTAATCCAAGCGCAAAAGCATCAACATTGAACCGGGCGCCGTAAGTAGTAGAGGCGCGGCAGGCCGGTAGAGGATTGCCAGGCAAAGGGAGAAGAGGGATGGAAAGAAAATAATAGCATACCGTAGGGGGCGGGCTTGGGCTGCCGTCTGAATCCTCGACATTTGCGCTCGTGCGCTTTGCGAGCTGTTCGAGGAGAAACGCGCGCTCTATTCGTAACTTTTCAACCTGGCGCTTGATACGAGCAAGACGAAGTCGAGCGGCATCATTGGCGTCTTCAACTTCATTGGTGCGGTTCTTCAGCTGAACACATTTTCGACGATAGGCCTCCTCCACGGAAGGAGGGAGTGTAGAAGGAATCGCTGGTGTGCGAGGAGGCAGGTCAGCTTCTGATGCCTTGCGCTTGAGTGTTATGGGCATGCTGGGCGTTTGATCTGGAGGCGAGGTAATGATGCGAGAGCTGTGAGAACGATACAAGAACGTGCGACAAGGAGAAGAGTGTGGTTGTGAAGCGCAGGGCAAATGAGGATCGTGTGGTAGATAGCGTAAGGGATGTGCCTTGGCCTTAACCTAAGCCGTGAGTTTGAAGGTTGGAGTAACCAACGGAACCCACACCAGGCGCGATCGTTGACAGTGAGCGATTCTGTCATGGGCGAATGACTTACCGGGCATGGTTGGCTAGCTACCTGGGCAGGTATGAATCACAGCTAATAATATTGCCTCTACAATTGGTATGTATGTTTCTGGAGAAGATTCGAATATGAGATGATAAAAGATAATTGCGACGTCGACTGTCGAAGTTCGCTGTGAGTTCAGGAGTGATTGCTTGACGCGCGTGACGATTCGCCAGGTAAGTCAGGCTGTTAAGCTCACTGAATCACTGGTGGGCGGTGTCCACTTGAATCTGTAATTGATGAACACTGAAATCAATCAGGCAACAAGACAAAGAAGAAGCTTCGTCACCAAGGCGAGAGGAGCTAGTACCTATGGCGCTGGTCGTGGGTATCAGTATGAAAAGGTGTTAAAAGTAAGTGTGTCAATCAGCCATCACGAGTCGCAAACCTCGACGGTGTCAGTTTGTTCCCGTCACCAAAGCTTCGCGGGCGTGTTCGTTTGCCACAACGGCATGCAAGGCTGAGAGGCTTCTTAAGGGGGTGTGGCGCAAATCATATCTGATTGGCCGGCAGGACCCTTGAATCTGCCCCTCAAATTGAGGCTGTTATCAGCAAGAATGCTTATATGTAAGGCAGCTACGGAGTAGGCTGCTAGGTTAGGTTGTCACTACCTAAGGTAAAGTTGCTGATCCGGGATTCTCAAGCATAATAATATAAGGGATTCTTGTTTGCCTTCAAAACTCCACAAGCTTAGCTGCCACTCATTCGTAATCAACTGTATTCATCATTGTGAGGTAGAGGTAGAGTACCGCGCTGACAGGAGCGAGCTCCCGTCTAAGGTGAGTGCAGGCAGTCGGGTACGTACCTGCTACCCACTAAATCACACCGTGGAAGTTTTTCAGACTTGGGGTGGTGGGACACTGAAGCTAGTGGGCGAAATCTATCCATCAACAGGTATCACATCGACTTTCAAACCAGACACAATAGTTGACGACATATCTTCTACAGCCACAACCAAGAACTTCGCCTCCTGAGCACTGTGGCCGTCGAAAATGTCGCTCAATATCCCCAATGCCCCCAACGCGGGCTTATTCAAGCAAGGTTATAACAAGTGAGTTGCTCCCCTCCTTGTGTTGGTAGCTCCCCGCCTCTTTACTTGCCTCCTTACAAATGCCACTTTCATGATCACAACAATCAGTAAATGATTTTTTTATGAATCCGACTAACGAATACATCTCTTTCTCAATAGCTACGACTCCGAAGATGGTGCTGTACTTCGCAATATCGACGCCTGCAGAGCGATTGCGTCTACTGTTCAGACCTCGCTTGGCCCCTATGGCCGCAACAAGATTGTCATCAACCATTTGCAAAAAATGATCCTTACCTCTGACGCTGCGACCATCCTACGCGAACTCGACGTTGTCCACCCCGCTGCCAAACTCCTCGTCATGGCTAGTCAGCAACAAGAAGCCGAGATGGGCGATGCTACCAACCTTGTCATTGTCCTCGCCGGCGAGCTGCTTCGAAAGGCAGAGGATCTGCTGCGCATGGGCCTCAAGACATCAGACATCGTCATCGGCTATGAGAAGGCCCAGAAGTTTGCTCTTGAGACCCTTGAAGAGCTTGCTGTTGACAAAGTGGAGGATATGCGGGATCAGGAAGAGCTGAGCAAGGCCATCAGCACGGTTATTGCCAGCAAGCAAAACGGAAACGAGACATTCCTTGCCGGTCTTGTTGCCGAGGCTGTTCTCAATGTTCTCCCCAAGAACCCCGCCAACTTTAATGTCGACAATATCCGCGTGGTCAAGATCATGGGTGGAAGCCTGGAGCAGAGTAGGGTCGTTAAGGGCATGGTTTTCCCTAAGGAGCCCGACGGTTCAGTCAAAAAGGCCAGCCGCGCCAAGGTTGGTGTCTTCACCTGTCCGATTGACGCTGGTCAAACCGAGACCAAGGGTACTGTTCTTCTGCACAACGCCAAAGAGATGATGGATTTCACAAAGGGTGAGGAGTCTCAACTTGAGACTTCCATCAAGGAACTTTACGACTCTGGCCTCCGGGTTGTTGTTTGTGGTGAACGTGTCGGCGATTTGGCAATGCACTACCTGAACCGATTCGGAATTTTGTGCATCCGGATTCTGAGCAAGTTCGAACTTCGAAGAGTCTGCCGTGTTGTCGGTGCCACCCCCCTGGCGAGGTTAGGGGCTCCTATGCCCGACGAGATGGGAAGCATCGACGTTGTTGAGACCCTTGAAATAGGCGGTGACCGAGTTACAGTCTTCCGCCAGGAGGATGAGGTTACTCGAACCGCCACCCTTGTGCTTCGAGGAGCAACCCAGAACCATCTTGATGATATTGAGCGCGCCGTCGATGATGGTGTCAATGTCGTCAAAGCCATTACCCGCGACCCGCGGTTGGTTCCTGGTGCCGGTGCTACAGAAGTCGAGCTGGTTGAAAGGATACAAGCTCACGGTGAGAAGACTCCCGGACTTAGCCAGTACGCGATCAAGAAGTATGGCGAGGCTTTTGAGGTTGTTCCTCGCACCATTGCTGAGAGCGCCGGACTTGACGCCACCGAGGTTCTCAGCCGACTTTACGCTGCCCACGCCAACAGTGACGCTTGGGATATTGGCGTTGATATTGAGGTTTGTTTTGATCCGTCCATGATGAATCCGTCTCTAACCCATGCCACAGAACGATGATAATACTGGTACTATCGATGCCAAGGACGAAGGCATTCTAGATCTTCTCATCTCCAAGCAGTGGGCCATCAAACTTGCGACGGAAGCTGCCCGCACCGTTTTGTCTGTTGACCAGATCATCGTGGCACGACAAGCTGGAGGACCCAAGCCCCCTGGACCCAACCCTGTATGTTCACTTCCCCTTTCCTATAAGAAGCTTGGACTGACCAAAACCCCCAGAACTGGGACGAGGACTAAATGGATAAAACTAAAAGGTTCAAAATGGGCAATGGATTTGACATGTGTGGCAATCGCCTGGTGTCGTGGTTGGTTAGATATCCTCTCAGATAACAGAGTCAAAAAAGCCTGGGCATATTTTTATAAAGATTATCCAGTAGCATGTTATAAACTCTGATGTGCCCTCTACTTAGATCACTCAGTTCTGTCAGACATAGTACCGCAATTATGGGACTTCAAATTTCAATAGCCAATTCAGATGATGTGACAAAGCTATTACGGACGAGAAGGGTCATTCATAAAAGGGAGTGATTTCTACCCCCCATTCATCTCGAAAACAAGCAGTGACGACGTTTCTTTAAGAATCAACAGTGAAATTTCGACTTAAGTATTTTCATGCAGCGACTTCTTCAAGTCCCTTCCCGCTTATGACTATTCATATGTGCAGATAATCCAAAATGGCAGTATATAAGGCAGAAAAAGGCTGTCCAGCACATCATTAGAACCCATTATACAAAAGGATCAACAGAATACAGGAGTATAACAAGCTTTCCAATATACTCCATAAGTAAATGCGAACCATGGAATTTCAGCGAGGCAATATCGCAGGACGAATAGAGCTGAGTTAGACCGATTGCAGTGAGTCAGAAAAGGATCTATTAATGCATGATGAAGCAGGTATATACTACGAGCATAAGGTCGAATGTGCGCCAGATAGTTGGTAGATTCCAGGGGTATCGAACAATTCCAGAGGGAAGCCGGAAGAGATAATGCATCACTTCATCGACTGAAGAAAGCAAGTAGCGAGTATAAAGTAGCAGTAGCAACAAATGTATGTGTAAAAGCGTGGGAAACATCTGAATGTTTTGGTCATGATCGGTCGTTAGTCAAGCTGAAAATAGAATCAGAGCGCTATTTCGGCAATGACAGTAAATGAAAAAAGAGGAAATGGACGAAAATGAGTATGAAGATCAGGATTCTTCTGTGATTCCGCCCTCGCCGCCACCATCCTCACGCCATTCTCGACTCTTCTCCGTGAGCTTCTTGACGCCGCTAACGCGGCAAGCCCATAGCCCCTCGATAGGGGTGCGGTACGTGAAAGCTCGCTGGGAGCTTATTACGCCGATTGCCTGCAGGACGGCCTTTCTACTGTCGCGACTGAAAACAGCAGGATGGTTGATCCACTCCAGACTACTCTCTAACTCAGCATCAAGGGCTGCAACAGTATTGGCATCAATTCCGGCACCAAGTCCCAGGCCATCGTTAGATCGGCTACGGCCCAATTGGGAGGAGGGGAGACCATTTACACCAGAGATTGCCGAAGCAGGCGGTGAAGGGCTGCGTTTGCGATCGGGAGTGGTTGATTGACCTGGCGAAGCGTCGTTTGCGGGATGGGGAGTAGAGGGAGCCGAAGGGGTCGACTTGCTTGGAGGGGGGATGGGGGGGAGTCCACCCTTTCCGAGACCTTTCAGAATTGATCGAGTCTCATTCAATAGTGTATGGGCACGGTCGTGTTGGCCGCGGCTGACCAGAGTGAGAGCACGGGTGAGCATGTCAGAAGTGAGGAGCTCCATGCGGCGTTGAACAATACTCGGGTGAGGAGGGATAGGAGGGGAGTTCTGCCATGTCTTCTTGGATCCTCCACTGACTGGAAGCATGGTGATGGCCAGAAGAGATGGCCGAGGCATATGTGTGACAGTGCCCTCGCGCAGGATATCCCCCCAGCTAAGGTCTGCTTGGATCAATGGAACCTCTTCAACAGAGAGAGTTCTTTCGTTATCGTTGTCCATAGGGCCGCCGAGTGCTTCGAGACCTGAGACAATATTATCCCAGGGGTCTTGAGGAAGTTGCTCTTGGGAAGTATTGTCAGGAAGAATGACAAGTTGCACAAGAACATCACGCTTGTCCCCAAATCGAAGATCACCAAGGGATGCTTCCGCATCTCTGCCCGTAGCTCGCTTCGTGATTTGCAGGGCACCACTAATCTTGTGGAATTTGGCAGGAGAACCCTCGGGCAGCTTTAGCTTAAGCTTAACATTCTGATGAGACAGGGTCTGCATGCTCCCTAGACATCCAGCGAGGCATTCGCGAAGCATCATCCAGTCCTTAACATAAGTATAAGAAGCTTTTGTTCTTGTTGACAATTCGATCATGGTGTCCGGCTTGTGTGTCATCCCAAGACCAAATGAGTGGATGGTGATTTTGGCAGCTTCAGCTCGAGACACGACGAAATCAACGCTATCAGCGTCCGAGGTAGATGCATCGCTTATCAACATGATAGATGCGATAGGGTTGTTGTACTTTCTTTGCATGAGCAGATCCATCGCGACATTGGCGCCCTCCACGACATCAGCGCGATGGCTCTTTTGGCCAACCGGCTTGATGGATGTCAGGATATTACTCCAGCCTGGCCAAGCCTTGGTAGTCATGCCAACGATAGGCACGCCGCCGCCGCCTGAACCAAACGTGACCAATCCCATACGGTCACGCTCGCCCAGTGTGTTCACCATAAATTTCAGGGCATCTCGGACGAGGTTGATCTTGACGCCTTGCATAGAAGAAGAAATAGGCACCACGACGACGACATCGATGGGCACATGAACCGACTTCGCCATGGCAGGACTTCTGGGAAAGTTCGTATAGTCAGTGGGTGCTGTGGTCGTTGATCTCGCGCCACCCCAGGAGGATGCAACCGAAGAGACTCTCTGTGGGCGCGAACGTTGCCACTCCAGTTCCTCGTCAGTTTCTGACTCGCCGCGATCATATTCGGGACTGCGTACAGGAGACGTCTCAACAGCGTTAAGGTCAAGCAGAGCTTGCTGCCACAACTTCAATTGATTGCGGTTCTCAAAACGAAGATGGAACTGTGGTAATTCAGCAACCGAGAGGCTGAGCGTCAGGATATTCTCGTCGATATTTCCCGTCTCTGACACTTCATTCAGGTGCTTCTTAATGAGAATTGAGCCCTTGAGAGTGCATCGAGTTGTTTTGCGTGGCGCACCATTCTCATCCCACTGTTGTGCCTGAGGAATCTTCTTCTCCTTGACGCAAATAAGCATCTCAGCGAAGAGGAAACATTCCAATTCCTGCCACGAGACTTTATCCTTACCCACCCTGAGAGTACCATAGAGCCTCAATTTTCCGAATCTGCAAGAAAAATTAGCCTTTGCGTTCATACTGACCATGATCGCCGACTAATAAAAGTAAAGCGCCGCCACTAACCTGCTAAAGTCGAGCCCGTGCCAATTATCAACGCGGTTGCGCAGACTATCGGTCATCTCTTCCAAAACCTCCGTAGATTCGTATGGGTAGAAGCGAGGCGCACTGCGAGCTGGAGATGGCGGGCGGCCATAAGCCTCCTCAGCACGGTTGGTGGTAGGAGGAGGCAGAGGGGCTGCAGCACCCAAATCTTCAGGGTCCGGCCTCCAATTATTATCAGGAACCTCAACAGTAACCAGACATGTAAGGGTCTGTTGTTGTCGTGAGCGGTTCAATGTTGGGAACTCAGAGCGAACAGTGACAATCGGAGCCGGAATAGGGTTGCGTGTCATTGGTCTAGGACTTGCAGGTGTCGTCTCCATCGCTTGGACATCGTAGTCGTGGCGTCTGGCAGGTCCGCTTTGTGTTGTCTCGGGATATCCGCCGGATGATGCAACTCCTGTGGCTTCACTGTCACTTCGAGCATGCCTCGAAGGGCCATATCGATCTGATAATGGGGCATCTCGACTATCCCTCATACTACCCCGAGCAACACTGTCACGGCCTCCGACGTGTTGTTGCTGCATAGGCCGTCTTTGATTGCTCTCGACACTGGGAGCTCGAGCTGGCTGGTTATCCCAAGGGGTTGCTGTTGGTGTTGGCGTCATGGCGGACCTCGAATCGGTACCGACTGAACGCACCATGTTGCTAATCTTCTCTATACTCATGTCAGTATGTCGCTCCGAGTGTACCAGAGCAGGTAGCAAACCAATATCTATAACGTTTCCTCCTCGACTTGTGTCTAAGTGGAGGGGTGCGTCGCATGTCGGGCAATATTGTGACTCGAATTCGCGAATGAATTCATAGAAGCATGCCTCATGGGAGACATGAGAGCAAGAAAATTGTAGGATGCGCTCGCCGCGTAGGGTGTGTTCAAGCGGCTCTTCACAAACAGCGCATTCGCTTCCTACAAATGTGCGCTCTCTTCGTGAGCGACTTCTATCAGCGTTGGTAGCCATAACGTTGTTGTCGATACTGCCAACTCGACGGGAAGCGTTGCTAACGCCTGACCTCACTGAGCCAGCGGAGGAGACTGAGTCTTGCCCGCGGAGAGATTTGGTTTGAACAGAATGTCCTTCGGTAGACGGTTTAGAGTCTGTGCCAGTTCGAGGTCTTCGACTGGATGCGCGTGAGCCAACCAAGCCAAGTTCTCGAAGATTTGTGGCAATTGCCTTGTCGTCCTGTCCTTGACTCGATGAAGTGTTGTGATCCTGGGTTTTCCGTAGTCTGCGAAACATTTAAATAAGACACCCTTTCTTCGCGGTGTCTCAAGTTATTGTGTTGCAAAACAAGCACTGGTTCGACGGTTCTGGGTGATCGAGGAATTGCTGGTCAAAGGCGGCTGAACTTAAAAGAGTAATAAGGGGCGGGAATCCATGCGCCGTCAAAAGTTCTCGGAACGGCAGATCGAGGTAAAGATTCCGTGATCGCAAGGGGCTATGTGATGTGGTCAAGCACGGTTGACTGCAAGAACAAAATCAAACCCAATCAGAAGATGGAGATAACAGGATGTCGGGTGCGAAAAGGGCGAAGAGACAATTATGCGGCACCACTATTGTGAGGAATAACGTTTCAACTGTGCGAGGTCGCTTGCGGCCGGTTGCGATTTGCGACAGGTCGGGTTGTGATGTTTCTGGCTTTGCTTTTTAGCAATGCGCGATGTTATGCTAGCCCTTGGTCATCACTCACTTTGGGTAAGTTGGCCTAGAATCACTTCTCCACAGATAGAAACAAAAGTCACAATCGTCTCGCCACGACAATCTTCGAACAATGGAATTGCTTTTGCTTTCTAGGCGCTCGTAAGATGGAGATTTTCGTTGAATGAAGAAACAACCAATTCAGCGGGTGGTATCCGAAGTCGTTGAGGCGATAAGGCTCGTCTATCTTGCGCTCGCTCGCTGATAGGCAGATTCGTTTCTTTTTATTAGGATAGACGATCCTACTGTCTGTTTGCTTCTAGGCGATTGACTCCTGATGGATGAAAGGAGAGGAAAGGGAAAGATTTGAGACGAGAAAAGAAACGAAATTACTAAAGCATCAAGAGCAAGAGCTAAAGTGGAAGGAAGTAACTTAAGGTATGGGCGTGGTGGGCTATATTTGAAAGAAATGGAAAAGAGAAATGGATGGATGGATGTTTGATTTGCACCGTACGACCAGGCCATTAACCTTGAGTGGCACCAAATCCAATCCAATTCAGGACTCCTGTGCTTGGTACTAAGATGCTTGGTGCCAGGTACCACCTATTAAGAGACGGAGGACCTCCCTTTCAGAGCTTGGCCTGTTCTTTAGGTAGGACCTTCTCACTGGGGGGCGCCTTGAATGACTTTGCACCGGTCACTAGGGACGCTACCAACCGTCAACTTCCACTCTGTACCCCTTCTCCCGGGACTAGGGTTGCTGATTTTTAGTTTGTCGCTCTCGCGGTGGCCGGACAGGATAGTGGATCTTCCATTAAGCGTGCAGGGATCCTCCCCTGTATAACCACAAAAAAAGGCCCGGGCTTCTGACAGGGGCACCCCCAGGACTCAGAGCCAGGGCTGCGCTCAGAGCCGAACAGTCACCACCACCACCACAAAGCATGGATGTATCAAGCCAAGCTGGGGGCTTGTATCGATTCCCCCCCCGGTGGCCTCCCTCAGGCACATACCCGGCATTTCATCTCTAACGCTTTTCTGCCCCTGGCTTTTCCAGCTTTCAGGTCCCAGGTCCTGTACGTATGTAGTAAATAGAGGTTGGGTCTTTTTCGGCTCCCAGTTGCCCGACCTCGAGAAAGGATGGACGGGAGCCTGCCGATGAGGCGGGCCAACCATAACTGCTATACTACCTACCTACCTATCTATCTATCCAAGGGTCAACATTCAGGGAAGTGAGCTTTAAGGAAAGAAACGAGCTTCCCTTACAGGTCAACTCCACTCGTAGGGTCTCTTGACTCGAGCCTTCAGAGAATTTCAACTCGGTCGTTATCGTATTCCAAAATCAAGGGCCTTCCTAAAAACCGGGAGGGGATGGGATCTATTGGGGCCTGAGCTCCATCCAAGCGTTTGGTTACATACATACCTACCCAGGCTAGCGAGAGACTTGCCCATCCAGGGAAGTCACCTTCCTATGGGAGGGGAGATCACTGATGTGCCTATCCGCGCTGCTCGACTCTAGCCTGGTGCCACCACGTACCTAGTCAGTGCACTCGTCTGGCCATACCTGATGGCGTTGGATGCAGCTCCTTTAGGTAGGGACAGCAAGCGTCGGCTGGTCATTCAATCCCATCCAGATCTGAAGACACTTTCCACCAGAGCTACTCCGTACCAGGGGCATAACTCAGGGGTCGATTCACGTGGCTTGGTCAAGCTGATGATCGCCGTTAAACTCACCTTCGAATTAAGAAGTCTCCAAGTTCAACATCATGGTGTAAGTCAGGAGGGCACGCGCACGAGCATCGGGTGTCTTTGCCAGACACTAGGTCATATGCTGTCTCACTTGCTTCTCCACATGCGAATGTCTTCATCCACTACGTACCTACCATAGACAGGAGGTATACGTGCAGTCAATGTCGAGAACCAGCGTCTACTGTTCTACAGGCCCTTGCGTTCGCTTCACCAGTGTGAGCTAGGATGTGGGTAGCATAGCTTAGCAAGCATCAGTATTGATTGGAAAGCCAAGCTACCATGGTTAAATACACCATCGCGAAAACATACAGTGTATTCATCTTTCATCAGTCAAAATTCTTCGAGTCTGCGGGTATTCGGCCCTGGTATGACATAGTCACTCAGCATAGAATATGCCTTCTGGAACTCAATTTAATACCGGAAACTGGACTCTCCGCATCATATTCTGACTCAAGTGAGAACTTGACAACTGATTCTGTGTAGGATGGCAGTGCAGCATGAAACAATTCACTGACAGTTTGCGATGACTGTGACATGGCAAACGAACAACACTTGATACAAAAGAGCGACTTGAAACGGGTGAACAACTATAGGCTGGCCAAATCTGGAGAACAAAATACTGACCACAGAGTCTGAGAGTCTGCGTGAATAGGTATAACTTCGAGGAGACAAGTTCAAGACCAGGGACGCATCTGTAGAAAGAGAGACAAAACTGATAATTACAATGCACACTGTATGGTCAGTCAAGCAAGGGTATTTGAGAATCATCATAAACCCCTCAGGTTCGTTGAACTTACACTCCTGCGAGGGTTTCGCCAGACTCTTCGACCAATTCGGAATGTAGCCACAAGCGGTACAGTTTGTTACTTATGTACAGTATGTACAATGTATCAAAAACAGGGTAGACGGGAAGCTGGCTGTGACGGAATCTCAGTTGGTGCAGGTCTACCGAAACAGTCGCACGCAACTGCAAGATGGGGAAAAGCGGGCAATCATGACAGAACAAAACGAAGTCATGGCCTATGTGTTTCAGAATGCCACCATTTCTTGGTACAGTAGCGGAGAAGTTCGTTTCTATTATGAAACACACGTATTCCGAGACACACAAGAAACGATCCTCAACTCTGTTGGTGGCTGATGGCTGGGCTTCTAGAAGGCCAACCCTGCTGCGGCTGTTACATACATCACCACCACGACATCACAGGAGGTGGGCAGAAGAGAACGAATAAGAGTTTCTCTATCCGTAGGTTGTGTATTTAGAAGAATCCTGCCAGTTGTAAAGGTGTTGCCATCGTGGCGTTGACGTTGTGGGTTGGAGACAGCGTCCTTGTGTTAACCTTGATAACGTTGTCTTGCATCCCCTGGATGTTGCTCGTCAGGGCTACCCATGCTGAGTCTCAATCCAGCCGTTTGATTGGATGGGGATCCCCCGGCAGCTATCCGCGACGGACAAGTGCCTGCAGCATTCTTCGAGGAATCTCAATCCTGGTGTTGAAGAGAGGCCTAAAATATATTATTAGTGAGGGGTTTGGAATCGTAGGCCTCTGATTAAGGTGCCTTTCCGACTGCGCATGCCAAGATGCTGCGAGTGCAGCAGCCTCAACAGCAACACTTATTATCCACGTTTTGAATTCGGAGTAACGAGGAATAAATATGACAGTGATGCTGCAATGGCCGAAAGACAGTGACTGTAGCCCAGTCTCAGAGAAAACGCAATGATGGAAGCCCTACTAACTCTGATCCGCAAAGGGACATGGCGCCATCAATGACAATCCTCTCCGCTTCCCACGCCGAAATCTAGATAGGGGAACGCTCCGCGACGCTGCGGTCCCGCGTATCTAGGGAATACTTCCATAGCGATTGTGATATGGTCTTGTTCACCCTGATCATCATCTCGCCTCTATTCAGTGCTGTTTTCCCACGGCCTTTTAGATTCTTTCCTCAGCTGCCAAGGTTGTGATACCCGTTACGGTTTGATATTGCCAAGGTACGCTCTGAGGGTAGATGATCCACAACATAGGGTTGGCCGCAGGAATATATACTGGACTTGATTTTGTGTTGCTGATTATGCCAACCAAAAAGTCGTCAATTTGAAAACATGTACTGAATACTTCTGTACCGAATCACAGTGGCGGTCAGGTTAGCACATGAGATCACAGCGTCATATCATATTGGCTTGCATAAGGATGTATCTGCAGGTTAGCGCGCTTCGATGGTGCTTCCAACGAATGTTCTATCCGCTAATACGCTACCTACATAAGTTAATTGATGGTGATGGGTTGAGCTGCTGGGATGGGGCGAACCGGTCGGTGCGACAGCCAACTGGAACATGCAGACACGAGCTAATAAGTTAGTGGACAGGCAACTTGTCACAGGAAACTTCTGAGGGGCGAGACAGAAGGGAGGGGACGGGCTGGACCCTGGGGTTGACGCATCCTTTACAGAGGACTCCGGCTCAAAGTAACGGTGGATGCTTTTTCAGACAACCGCGATTCAGCTGATTCATTGTGAGATCATCAGCGACAGCCCGTGTTCCAAGGCCAAGGATGAGCTGTTCTCTTTGCCCAAACAGAAGGGCTCATCGTGCAGCCTTCTTCAGCTGGATGACTACAACAGAAGCCATTCCGCACTCTGCACACAAGACGAGGCAGTACATCAACAAAGCTGGGAGAACCATGCGAGCCTAGAATCTGGCATAAATGGCAATAATTAGCTCACCGTTACTAATGAGATGGATTTCAGGTATCGTGGGTCAATGCTGTTATGGTAACATATCCATTGTAATATTAACACAACACAACACCACGGAACCAACTTCGACCTTTCCTAATTGTACAGTTGCTCACGACAGAAGCCCCTTGCAGAAAATCATCATTCTCGAAGTTTACCAGTCGGGCAACCATATCGCCTGGATCCAACTAAAACGCCACACAGCCCTTCAGATCGTTTTCCAACGACTCGTGATCTTTGGATAGGTGCTTGGCATTGACATTGATTTTGGCACGGACCCCTTGCACCTGTGCCCATAGCGGCCTGCTTGTGGCTTGGTTAGCTCGCAGAAGAACAAATCGCAGATCGTGCTCGGAATGTCTTACAGCTCTCGGCTCCTCTTTCAGCCTGACATGCTATCTCGTCTGTAGATTCGATTCGCGGGAAGCGTTTGCTTTTGCCGTCACGTACATGTATCCAGTCACGGCAATAATGAGGACTTCCCTAGGGACGGCTGATATCCTCATTTTTTCCTTGTTTAACCTGATTTCCTGTTCTGCTATGTTTTCCATATGTCTCTGTGTTCTAGCATTATATATCTCTAAGCTCGTAAACTTGACAGCTATTATGAATGGTAACTCTTTGTAGCAAACCTACCTGCATGTGGACATAGTAACCTTCTAGGTACGTATGACAGTTGCTGTCACGTTTCTCCCACGTGGCCAACTGCCTGCTGTGGTCCCAGTCTGGGGTTAGTCCGGAAACAAACTAGCCAAGATGAGTTCAGCTCCTGACTGGTCAAAGTCCTCTTCCATGTATTTTTGAGCTCGACCAACTGGTGTGGAAATATGCAAATTGCTGAATTTCTAAAGACATGACTCAGGACGCTGAAATAATTCGCGTCGATCTCCCGAAAGCAGTCACCATTTGTTGTCTTGTCAGACCTACACGAGAGAGCGGGTAAATCAATCTCGATGATTTACGGCACATAAAATATTAGCTGCGAATCACTCCTCAATTTATGCACGACCACAGGGTAAATCCATGCTGGGAAAGCATCACAATTGTATCAAACTTTAATTATGTTCACAATCCTAGTGAGAATCACAAAATATTATGTTCGATGACTCGGCCCTGCTTTTACTCGCCTAAAAGGCGAAGGTCAATGTTGTGTGTTGTATTGTAGTCGTCAACGTCGCTTCGTCCAGAACAGTTGTTGGGATTAGTAGTGCTGAAGAGGCTATATGTGCCGTGCTATATGATTTAAGTGCAGGGACATTGAAACTATTGCCTCGGACCCATCAGGTGTTTCTTCCACAGTACTCCGTACATCGCCAAGGTTCCTTTGGAAGCGAGCGACCAGGTGTAGGACCTGCAGGAGCTACCTATGATGGGTAACCGGTGAGAAGCAAACATATATGATGCCATATCGTGCAGCTTGAAAGCCACCGATTCACACTTCATGTCGTATCGGTTGCGCTCTTTCTCCGCGGCAGCTCATCCTACCATCATCGCTATCGAAATTTAACGCCTGCAATTACCGCATGTTTCTGACCTTCAACGTTTCATCCCTTCTTCCCCGGTAGGGACGCTACTTGAGCATATCTCCCAATTCCGAAGGAGCAGACATGGACCAGGGCCTTTAAACAAAGTGCCTCGAGCGTTTCGCCAGATGCAGCGTTTCCACTGAAGATGTGCCATTTCACTCCACTCTCGTGCGGAGGTGGGGAGGGTCAACTCATTTGGAGCGCCTGGCTGAGACCTGTTGGACTTGATCGAATCGTTTCCTTCCGTGTCTGAGATGCAGCCCACTCGCCAGGTACTGGGTTCGGATGACAGGACGAGATGCTAAGCTGATTTGTCGAAAGATCCCGATATCACCCCAATCTGCTTCGGAATGGTCAGTGTCTCAATGCAGTCAGCGTGCCTGTATTGAGTTAGTATCAACGGCACTGCGGCGGGTGCTATAGCTCTTCTCTGTTATACCTTCCTCGAAGTTGTGCTTTATTCAATGCCGACGCCAATGTACCAGTCGTATCGATTGCTACAGATGTCGCGTACCTCGCATACCCAAAATCTCGCTTGCCGATCTAAATACGTTACGCAAATCGCGCAGTAACAACTGTGGGTAGCTGAGCACAAGCATGCCTAGATATCTCCAACTTAGCTAGGTATGTCGATCTAGACCATACGCCGTATTTGGCCCAGATGTAGATTGTGACTGTCATACTAGGTAGCATAGACCTCTGGACCTTGTTGGTCAAGATCATCAAGTGTCCATATGTTAGTAAGTCACAGTTTAATGAATGATATTACTTCGGTGAGCCCTTGCTTCGGCTTACAGGTCTCGTCTTGGAATTCACACTATGGCCATGGTCCAGGCATTGGGCTTTTTGTTACAATAACTGTTAGCGATAGTACGGATACCTGTTTCGCCGAGCAAAGTGATCTTTGAATACATGTATAGGTAGCTGTAGAATTCTCGATGGTATGGCACAAGAAAACAACGACTCGTTTCACAACTATAGTTTATCTTATTCAAGGACGCGTCGTGGCCACTGCCGATAGAGGATAACTGAACGAATTGTTGGTTCTGAAATAGACGACTGTAGTGTTTTGAGCAGAATGACTCCTAGCTATGGTATTATGGTATTGAGCTAACGTGACAAAGAATAGATACTTGGTTAGTCCTCTACCTGACGAAGAAACCAGACCGTTGCTGCGTGACACTTCGGTTTCTCTTCAAGAGAATATCTTTGGAGCTCTTTGCATGCTTCTTCAACTTGGGTGCCATCCTCTCATCTGTCTTTTTAGCAACGCGGTAGACGGTTGAGCCCACCCGCTCATCCCTAGGTCCCCTTTCCTGACGGGCCAGGCTTCTTTCCACAGTGGCAACGCGACGTTTCCTTGGACGTTCCTCTGGTTGATCGTCAACCCCATCAGCCTCGTCCTCGCTGGAATCTGTCAAAAACTCGGCGGGTAACAGGTTCACCGCTTTCTCTGGTTTGCTTTGTTGGATGAGCGACTGCGCCGGCCCCTCTTCAACAGACGGTTCTTCATTTGCCCCAGCCTTCTCTTGCTCCTCCAACTTCTTGCGCTCTTCAGCTTGCTGCTTGAAGAAACCATCCCTTTCCCGACGCTTGCGCTTCTGTGCAGCAGCTTCCCTGGACGCATGTTAGAAATTCCGGAACATGAAATAACAAGACCGGCGAAACTCACTCCTGTGCTGCTTTCTGAGCTGCTTGGTTGGATTTCTTGATATCAGACGCCACCTTAGAAGTTGATACGGCCTCAGGCGCTTCATCGTCACTATTATCTTCCTCGTCTTCCCCTACCTGCACAGCAGGTTTCGGAACTACCAAAGGGGGAGGCGCCGGGCTGTCATTGTCGTCATCTCCAAAAACCACCTTGGTGCCCTTTGATTCCATTAAAGTTGGCGTCGCACCGTCACTGGAGTCACCGTCTTTGGCTCTTACGGGCAACTTGCGCTTTTCTTCCGATGTCGGTTTCTCCACAGATGTATTCTTCGTTGTGTTTTGGTTGTAGTTTCTCTTGCGCGTTTGAGGTGCCATCTTCGAGTATGTGTAGCTGATGAACAAACAGCTTGTGGCAAATGTAAAGAATTTTGACTTAGGATGCTGATGCTCTTCAGCTGCAGGAAAATAAATTATCAAGAACCAAGATAATACGGTATTATGATACTTCAGACTTTTAAGTCAGAGTATGAATTTAGCACCCTGAGCTGAATTTGGTTGTGAAATGTTGTTAATCAAGCTCTTCAAGATGTATGAAAAATTCAGTTTGAGATGGGTTTTTGGACGGGCATTTCACCAACGCAAGATGTGATTGGACACTGGCGCCCCACATATCAAGTAAGGTACCTAGTGGCAGAATCTCACTTCACTTCACCCAAGGTACTTACTACATGCGACTACTGGCGAAAAGGATTCTTTTGGTATAATAGGTAGTCAGACTGTCTCTTATTTACTAAGTACCTGGTCCAAAATATGTCGACTGCGAAGCTTCATATAAAACCTCGTCATGTTTACCAATTGCTACGTGGTGACTTTACATTACCATGTGCACTTGTCGCAGAGTCATCTCATCATGCTGCCCTGAGCACCTCGAGCAATTCCATTAGGTGTCAGACTCGCTCATATGCTACTCCGAAAGGCGCAAGGAAACCTCTTCGTCCACCTCCTCGGGCACCCAAGCTTGTTAAAGCTCAGCCAAGCTCCAGCAACCAGACTGATTTCGACCTCAGTCAAATCTCACCTATGGACTTCGAACTGGCTATGCGAGCATCCCAGAATCAAATTTGTACTCTCAGACCAGAGGAATATTACGAGTATGCATCAAGGTTTTCGAATGCCATAAGAAAGGGAGCGCATCCTTCTAGCGTCAACCTCTTTGGCAAGTTCCCCTCGGAAGAGCATTTAGGGGCCCACTAACAAGGTGCAGAGAACCAAATTCCAGTCGAGGTTGCACATGAGATGGCGTGCTTATTGTGGTTGCACAGGAGAATGAAAGCCCATAGTTCATTCTCGATGGCATTGTGGGCTTCAGCTTCTGAACTCAACTATAGTCCTGCGGTTGTCTCTCTCGCGAGCCAGCTTTTCGTCAGTGGATCATGGCGGAAAACAACTGCTTTCGCAGATGCTGAGAATCGGTTCCTGAAGCTCGTAGCTGAAGCGAAGAACTGCAATGCTCTTACAGTCTATGGCGAATATCTGTTCCAAGATGGAAAGTATGACCAAGCAGTGGCCATGTTAAGCCAGGCCCTCAGCGTTGACGATGGAGTCTTTGAATGGAAGCGGAAGTGCCTGGTATGTCTCGCAAAGTCTTACGCCAAGCTTGGGAGAGCGCATGAGGCAAAGAAAACACTTGAGTTGCTAGGAGACGCAGAAGCAGACGGTGAGCTTGACCAGATGCTTCGATCAAGTGATGCTGAGATGACACGTCAACAATTGTACGCAGATGCCGTCAAGGGCAAGCATGATTTGTTTTCACGGCTGGCAGAAGTGGAATTTGAGAGAGAAGCCAAGGAGACGGATGCCGAACTGAAGAAGAATCACCATCTATGGGGCTTGGAGTGGTCGAGACTGGCAGACCCAGGTGCAAAGTTTTAATGACATGGAAATACATCAAGGTAAAACCCGGAGATTGCCCCAGCCTCGCAAGTTACACTCTGTTATATCGGACTCGATTTGAGCGCCTCTGTAGTGTATAGTATGGAACTGACGTTACGGTCTTGAACAACCCTTGTGTCTGATATAACCCAAACAGCACCGACGCTCATGTCTTCTGCTTTTTTGTGGTAATCTCGCTGCTATGCCGTCTACTACTCCGTTTACTCATTGCTCGATTCCCGTTTTCGATAGACTCTATTCCTTCGCCTTTCTCCTTCGCCTCATTATCCTCACGACCCCCTTGATCGTCTGCATAATCAGCGTGCTCGCCATTATCACTCTCAATATCGCCTTGAATCTCCCCACGGCTGGTAGGAAATAGTTTGCGCCAGGTTCCATCAAGCGCCTGGCCATCATTCCCATGAAGGCCAACCTGATATGCAGTCTTCATAGCAGAGATGCACACGTCACGTCTTTTTGCAAAGTCAAACATTGGTTTTGGATATGTTCCCTCCTCAACACTGTTCAATCCGTCGCCCTTTATGCGGACACCTGCCTTTTTCTGATCCGGGAGGGGGGCTTTCCACGGTTCATAGATGTACTTGGAGTCCATATTTTTGAGCTCTGGCACATAACAACGGATGAAATCTCCTTCCTTGTCCCACTTCTGGCCAAAGGCTATCGGGCTATAGCAGCGGAAGTACTGTGAAAAGAAGGCCGTACAAGATAGCCACTGCCAATTGCCAGCATTGCAAGCCGGCTCATGGTCTATGAGCCATTCCTCGAAGACCTCACAACCTCGCTCCCAGTCAATATAGCAGCCGCCCCTTGTCAGAAAGCAGGCAACCGCATGCCGTCCCAGGTGATGGATCCAGCCCTCGTCTTTTAGCTGTCTCATTAAGGCATCTATCCAGGGGAACCCGGTCATTCCAACTCTCCATCTTCTAAACCAGATCTCTGCCTCCTCGGAGTCAATGTGATACTCTCCAGTAATAAGTCCTGTTTCCGAATCTCTCTTGGAGGGCAAGTGCCAGGGAATGAAACGACAATACGGATTGTTCGCCGTCTGCGAGAAGACGTAACCCAAAGCAGCTTGAGCGGCGAAGTACATGTCTCTGAAGAGTAGTTGGCCAATGAGGCTTTCTGGAGGGTTTGAAGCACCCTTTCCATACGAATCGACAATTTCCCTTACCCGCCAATAGAACAAACGCACAGAAAGCGCCCCGAAGTGCAAAAATGGCGAGAGGAGAGTGGTAGCTTGTGGCTCGAATTGAGCTGGATTCGTTTTGGGTTTCTGGAAAGTTGCAGTGTATTTCTTATCTGCAATCAACTTGTTGAGTTCTTTCAACGCTCGTGTTTCTCCTCCACGATGGGGTGTGGTCGCAGGTGGGAAGCCCAATTCCTCCATTGTTTCAATGGCAAAGTCATCGTTTGGCCCTGCTATCCTGGCGTAAGCTTTATCTCTTTCTGTCCGAAATCCTGCATTGAAATCTGGCTTGGTATTCGGTTCGTCCTGCTCAAAGTTGACAGGCATGTCTCCTGGATCCGGAAGATGTTTGGGAGCAGGAATGGGTTTCCGGATCTCACCAAGCTTGCTCCCGGCGGTTTGAAGCTGCGTGATAGACATTGTTGGCTTTCCGCCATGCTTCTCGACTATCTGGTCACTATCCCATAACGTCCTGCCCGAACGGACAAGGACTTCGACACCGGCATCTTTAGCCGCCTGGACGACAACGCTATCTCTCTCACGACCATAACTGTCTGTGTCTTTTTCGAAGACCAAGTGAGTGACCTTCCATGCCTTGAAGAGTTTGGGGAACAGAGTCTGTGGTGCTTCTCTTAGAACAAAGAGTTTTGACTTGGGGTTCACCTGTGAAATAGATTGGGAGAGGTCATTCTGGCAATCCAGGCTTTATTTCGTCAGAACAACTGCAAATCAAGGAGCAACTTTTTCTCTCTCTTTCTTTCTTACAGAAACTGCCATCTATTGAGGCCTCCTCTCGCTCGGTATACGTAATGAGGATCCCACGTAAAGATGGGCCAAAGAACAGCCGGATCAAGGTCGAGAGCCGCTTTGAGAGCCGGTGAATCGTGAAGTCGCAAATCTGTCCGGAACCAATAAATCACGCGAGGTTTTGCCATCTTCGAAATTTGGTCTAATACTGTCGTGATACGAAGCCGAGATCATTGAGAAGTTGGGCATATCACTCTCAGATGTATTTCCTAGTCGAAAAGTCATGATGTCAACACTTGTCAGACCCCAGCCACCAGCTTTATGGCCAGTCAAGCCAGTCAGCTAGTGTCTGAGACAATCAGAAAGAGCACGTTAATTAGCTACGCATAATGGCAAATTTGTCCATCCATAGGTTCAGTTTGTTTACTAGCGCAAGTTGCGAAGCTTTGTGAAGTCCTTCGAAGCATACACAGGGTTCTAAATAGGGTCAAATAATTATGCTGCTCTTGCAGTAACTTGAAAGGTACGGAGGTCAATTTTGACAAGAACACATGCAGCTTCACAATTAATTGAAGAGCCTTTTGACTATCTACCTATTTATTGTTTAGGTTCCTGAGGGGGGATCTCTAGCTGTTTTGCCTACCAAGCAATACCTATATAAAGTCTAATGTCTATGCTAAGATTTGAACCGAATTGCTACAGCGGATGTTATTGTTTGATTGCATCTTGTCAATCAGGCAGTAATGGGATCGGTTAACAACATCCAGGAATCAGACAACGAGCATATGCAAAGTCGGCCACTTCACCATCAAACTTGGCCTTGGGTCAAACGCCATGACTACATAGACATGGTCAGAAAACCGAGACCATGAGACGCACACGGTGAGAAACTAGCCGGACCTATAATGACCTCTCCAGTGCAAAGAGTTCGGTTTGCTAATAGTCTCGATAATCGTCTGTCTTTGGTGATGCAAGACCATTCTAGGCGGACAGGGCGGAACATGCATTTAGAAATCATGGTTGTGTATCAATTCGCTGAAGAACGAGCCCATCCCTTCTCAAGGGAGCCGTCACGGCAGCCGTAATACAGCATGTGGGCGATCTAGGGCGATGTTGTTTTGGTGCTGCCATTCAGTTGCTCTTGTTAAGGAGTTTCCAATTGTAGCCGAGACATAAATGTCTTATCCCTGAGCCCCGACTCACATTTACCGTGTCTCACCTGCAGCACAATCGCCCAAGCATTCACGTGAGACAATAAGATACGAGTTGGCTCGAACATGGAGTAAGATGATGTCTGCTTCCGGTTTGTCTGTCTCCGTTGTTGTCTTCCTTGACAAGTCCCATTCAAGACAACTATGCAATTACACTATTAGCACGTAGCTTCTTGATCAACTTAGTTAGCAACGGATCTGGGAGTGTGCATCTGCGGGTCTTACACATGCAGGTAATATTTGAATTAGCATTCATTTCCCACAACAGCAAATATTAGCTCAGTGCTGTGTGCTGATGCGGCTCAACTTCTATGGGTATTGGCGTGCCTAACGAGTGCCCCGTCGACTATTGAGAACGGCGGCAATGGACAATGCAGCCACCTGTAATCATTTGCATCCACATGAAAGTTATTATTCTGTCAAAATGCATGTTGATCATAAAAGTCAACTACAAGTCTCCCCGCATGTTGAAGGTGGAGACCAAAGTAAACAAACAAAACGACTCCAACTAAACAAACAAATAAAAAACAAGTAAACACCAGTTCCTGAGCCCTTCTGCAGCACACGCCAGTCTAACGCTACAATTCCACTGAAGAGGGGACTGCGATGACTCTTTCCTCGAAGCAATAAGACTGAAAGAGTTGTAATTTAATAATCAAAGTACTACGTAAAGCCCATTGTTATACGGAATAGGACATGATCAGGTTATCTATTATATTGAAAAGAAGCTCGTCATTGGCCAATGGATGGATCATTGAATCCCATCCGATGAATAGTATTAGCAGGTAGGTAAGGTAATTGATATCTTTCTCATAGTCAGAATAAAACGTCCGGCATTTATGAAGACCCATGAAGAGGTCTCGACCACAGCAACATTCGGACAGCATCACCGGAAAAACTGACTGGAAAGAGAGCTGGCATACTGGAACATCAGCCATGCGTTTATGGCGAACAGCAGATAAATCTAGCCGAGCTGTAGCCAGTCAATGATGACGTCGACAGAGACAAAGACGGACGCTGCTGTACTCGTGCCCGACGTCGAGGCATATTGGTAACCTTAGCGAAGCATGGCACTGTTCGCGGCTCGAGATGGAAGGCCGTGACTGCAATGACAACGGAAGCGTGTCCTGTCAAGTCTAGGAGAAGGCTCGGCGGATCCAATCGAAACCCATGCCGTTTTCCACCTTGTGAATGCATATGACCGTGTACGTGTACGATGCTAAAAAGGCCCGAGACAGTCCAGTTCACTATACAACACGCAACTAGAACAGATTTAGTACTGATACAATAGACACCCGATAGGACGCGATGCGGTTATTGGTAAGCCACCACCGGAGCCCACAAACTGACTAACACAGGTCCAGGACAGACGGCTGACCTGGGTTGATTCATTAGAGGCTGCGAGCATAGTAGTCCAGACCACAATAGCATTTGGAGACGTGGGTGTGGACACGGAATTGTAAAAGCAATATTGGTAGTGATCAGATCTAGATTCAAGCATCCTGATCAAGAAAGAGAAGAAAGTCTCTTGTGTCCATCGCAAGCCAATGTTACATAAAAATTGGTTTGTGAGGCAAGATGCTTTACTCCCTACCTGAATACATACAATAAGAACGCAAGTGTGCAAGAGGTTGGCGGTACCCTATTATTAGAACTTTTGAATCTCAAATGCAATGCGGGGCTGGAGCAAGCAAGTGAGTGATCGACGGCCAGTTACCAGGCCTGCGTCATTCCCATGATGGCTTAGGTGCAGAATGGAGGGTTCCCATATAGGACATCTGGCTGTTATTACTGCTGCATTCGCAAACTTTGGAAACACACCACAGGACATAGTTCACCGGTAGCAATGGGAAACTCTGATGAACGAAAGCCCTGAATGAAAATAAGAAACAGAATGATCCGCGATCGCCAATCATACATGGCTTTGGCCCTGTCGAGATTTCCCCGGAAATACCGCGACGAGGGTCACCCTGCATCCAGGTTTTCGTCATACAACAGAAACACACCATGGCGCAAGGGATGCATCTCCTGTTTCCAGAGCACCTTGCTTGCGAAATAGTTTGTTCGGTGCACAGATGAAGGGTCACCTTACAACTAACTGGGAGAAAGACCCAGACACTAACCATGGCCTTAGCGAAAAGGCTCGGTAAACCCGGAGGATCCGCTAGGAGCAAATTAAGGCTGAGTAACACTGTAACTCGTAGTCAAGCAAGTCTATGAACGTGTCGCCCAGCACCTCGGAAAAAGCAAGGGCCAGGAATTCAATGCCATGGGCCTTCTGAAAAACAGAATTAATAAAAGTGTTCCGAGTGATTTGTATTGAGCGGCTTGATGTCGCAGATAAGTTGGTGAGGTAGTATGACTATGAGCATGGGGGCAATAGGTAAGGCTAGGAAAAGTAACATGCCCGACGCGAACTCGAACTTAAGACAATGGCAGTATTAACACTTCAAAACAGTCTCATACTAAGTTGTATGAGATATCTTCCAGCAAACTACATAGTAAGGTGGGCCAATGTCAAACAACAAACAATAGGCAGGAGAACAAAGGCAATTTCGTTGAACAGAGTGTGTGATGACCTCAGCGGGGCATTTCTCAGGGCCTGGTCTATCAGAGACAAAGCAAGGAACTTCCAGAAGCAAGGGAGACAGGAGCATGGAGGTCAAAGTGTCTCATGAGGCGGTTGCGATATAGCAACCAAAGAGAAACGAGCAGAATGATGAGGGCCGCAGCTGGTGATTCCCAGTCACTGAACAGGCCCGTGCTGGGTTCCAACTCTGAGCTTCAAAGTCATTTCTTTGTTTTTCCTGCATCACCTTTTAAAACCAAGGCGTCATTTCCTTGTGCTGATATATATTGCTGTGCATGAGGGGGCCAGCCACAGATGGTAGGGGCCTGTCGCTTTTAATATACCTTGGTACTTTACCTGACATCGAAAAATACCTAGGGTGCCAGCAGCGTATCTTACGATACTTCAGCTATGTATCCGTATCTTAGTTTGCATATCCTCCGAAATCTCGGTGTAGAAGCCTCACAAGTAACATCGAGTGCCAACTTTGTCTGCCACGTTTTCTCCTTCCCATGTCATCGGGGATGAAGAGGGATTTCCAAATGGTTGACTCAAAAGTGTATGGGGAACTAGGATATAAGCGGAAAGAAAATGAAACAGTAACCGGGATCTGGGATGCTCGTGCTTTCGTGGCATGGGTCCATTGTCGGTATTTGCTGCGAATTCCAAGATATTCAGCTGCTTACTGACCTCCTTCATTTTTTAGCCCAGACAGTCAATCTAATTATTGCCATGCTGTCCTGGTAGGTTCGTCAGAATTGGAGAGTCATTCCATATTAACCTTTGGACCTATCCCCTGTCTGAGTACGCTTTCATCGATCTTCGATTCATGACTTGATGATGAGTGACCGATCTGATAAGATTTCACAGTTTACGTTGAGAACGCCAGAGTGAATGATTCCCCGTTGCTATTTACTTTCACCAAGGTCGACTCTCCAAACAGCTTCATGTCAATAAATAACAAACTTGGTCTCACAACTCAAAATTTATCATCTTGGATTAGATCGATGAATCTAACCCCAACGAGGCTAGAGTCAGGTACCCGATTCCAGTGTCCAATGAAGGCGTCAGCAGTTAGATTAAAAGAGGGCGCCTCGGCTCTTAATGGCACATACTTTGCAGTGTGGTTGCGTGGAGGCAGCGGGGAAGACAGAGGCTTCATTGGCATGACTAGGCTTTAATCATACTAGCCAGAAGAAATAGGGCTTGAGGGCTTGGGTTTTTTGTCCTATGGGCTAGGCGATCAATGCTCGTTCGGGAGTTGAGTTTTGGAAACCGTTGGACTTTGCTGGTAGTGGAAGCTGGGAGAGAGACCAGGACATGCCAGAACTAAGCTTGTGACAGTACCTAGCTAAGGTGGTGAAGGTCTCCTAATAGCATCCCTTTGTGTGTATGGCTCTGGTAAAACACTCTCTGGAGGGGCACAGCCAAACAATGCTAGCATTTACTTGTGTCTGCCAACATACTATTGAGACAATGCGAGAATCGAAAACTCATCCAGACATCCATCTTGCCTACACAAAACCAGCTGTTTACCCACTTAGACCGTCTTCTCCACCAGTCACTCCATCAATAGGTCCAGGGCGGAGGGCCTTAGATTCGGAGATAATACTTGGAGTAAATAAGAAGCGAAAAGAAGAAATGGCTTACAAGGTCTGGCTGGCTCCATGACTTGCATAAGAGAATTCAGCCACCTTAGCCAACCTGCGAGCCTCTTCCTCATAATCTCAAATCTCACACAGCCTTCGGGCATCGAATCGCGAAGGGGAAGGGTTCCTTGTCAAGCTGTCCCCCCTCCTTCAGGTAAACCTGACCAACGAACGTCCAAACAGGGCTTGAAGAAGAAAGGTTGCGATGCGATGCTATTCTTGCGGGTGCGCCGTGTCTGAGGGTCGCCAGCTTGTAAGAGAGTTGACGGGGGCTGAGGGGTATGTATAAGGCATCCCTGTCTAGGGCCGGCCTTTTGCTAACGACACGCAACATAGCCTATGACCAGTCAGTAAGGTGAATCCACTAAGAGGATCGTTCCCGGCTTGCTTTTTCACCAAGTCTCCATCGTGTGAGTGAATGCATTGCTTCTTCTTAGCGGTGTCCTGTGCTGCTGGCCTGCGCTCTCTTCGACTCAGACGGGTCTGCCACACCAGATCAGCCAACGTTGGCATCCACAAGTTCGTTTTACTTTAACTTTTACTTTTATCCTTGGCCTCTGCTCGTTTCTTTTCATTACTTCTTTCCCACCTTCAGGGCTTCACCCGCTTGTTTCAATATCGTCCATCCTTGACTTATACCGAAGCCTCGTGATTGTTGCTTCCATACTCAGGCTAATTATTGCAAAACAAGACAGACTGCAATATTTTATCTAGAGTAGTACACTCTTTCGGACCCGGTTTTATATCACCTACATTCTTTCACCAACCCGTGGTGTTGGTTCGGTTTACTGGCTTGTGTCGATTCATACCGAGCAAGCCTGGATATCAGGAACGAAATATCCCATAACTAACAAGCACTTGCCGAACGACTTGGACACTTCTATCTCCGGCTGGCAAATTGGTGCCATTCAATATATACTGCCGTCTGTTATCGTTTATCAACAACCATATCATATTCGCACTGCCGAGCCAAGGTCGAGGAAGCATAGCCAATCCAGATTATGCAGTACCACTCAACGTTGCGAGCATTACGAGAAACAAGATTAACTTGCAACGATCTACGGGAACCAAAGAACGCTTAGTTCGAGGTTAGCCACCTACCAGCTGTCGTATTGGGGCTTTGCAACTACGCAACATCGTCTTCACCAACTTTCAGAAACAATGCGCCGCACCCTATCAATCGTTTTGGGCTCTTTGGCCCTACTGGTCACAGTGGCCGTGATAGCAGTTCTTATTGTTCTCACAATTCATACACCCAAAGAATCAAGTGGCCGAACGCTCTCGCAAGTCTCTGTTGCCCTCGAGGTTGTGACTCTTGTCATCCTCTGCTGGTTCGCCTCCACATATATTTCAACTTCCTTCCGGCGATGGTCAACACGATGTCTGGGTGTTGACTTCGGTGCTTGTCTTTTGTCAATACTATTTGCTACTGTTGCAACAGTGGCTACTCTCATTCAATTCAGCAAGTCTAAATTCGAAAATGAGGATGGGTTCACAGGCTCGAGTAAGAGCAGTCTTCTCGTTGGTCTGTCCGCTAGTCTTGGGGTGTGCTTCTTCCTTCAAACCGGCTTCCTATCTGTTCATTTCTTCCTTACGCGGCAAAGCGATCAGAAGGCACATTCACTCCACACTCTAGAGGAGGACCGAGGCTTGCCATCATTCCGGTCCAAGACGTCTCTGAAGTCGATCCCCTATAGTCACACAGCTTCAGATCATGACACAGCCCCCAGGATGATGAACTCGATGGACTCTCAAACGCCCACCCCATCCATACGTGGACGTTCCAGGTCCGGCACTTCAACTTCAATCAAGATTCAACTTTCAAATGCCATTCGGTCTGCGACTGTCAGAAGTCACGTGTCGTCAAGTGAGTTTCGACGACCTATATCGACCGACTCGACAATATATCAGTCGAGTGAAGATGTTTTTGACACCTGGGATACATCATCTGTTGATACAAACAACCGCCAAGTGGTTATGGAAGCTGCAACTCCTACTCAGCAAACCCAAGGTCATTTTCTTGAGACAATTCCTGGTAGCCCTTCGCCAAGCAGAACGTCTACACCCAACAATGATATGCCTCTCGAGCCGCCGAGGATCCGTATGCGAAGCCGAAGCTTCAGTCCGGTAACTATAACACGTGAGCAAATGAGCCCTCAAACGTCGACGACCGATCTTCCTGAGCCGTCCCTGAGTGAATCTCATATCCATCCGCTCTTCCGATCCGACTCGCCTACGCCGCCCCCGATGGCTACACCTGGCACGGTTGTCTTGGCCTCGCCCAATGCTGGACAAGTCATCACACACCGCCAGAGTGTACGGTCTCTGCGGTCTGCCTCCATAACAGTGGGCCCAAGCCCTCTCAGCCATCGGGATGAGCAGGAGAGCATTAGAGAGGAGCAGGAGTCCGAGACAGACTCCCTAGCGACAATTGACCGGCCGCTCACCCCTCCCATCCCTGAGTGGGTGATGGGTGCCGGCGCTCGATCAAGTTGGTCGGACTACAACCACCGCAAGTCAAAAATCAACAATGAAGATGAAGGAGAAAATAAGAAGCAGGAGAAGAACTAACGATGTCACTCTGGCTGAGTGACAGTATAATGAGAAAATGAGCAGGGGCATGTGAAAACAGCGGGCACTATGATATGGACAGACTCCATTTCTTATCTTTTTTATCCTTCCAGACGCCACCGGATGGTAAACTCCAGAGTTCCGTACAGACCTGGTGGAACGAACTGATTAGGATTATTTGTATACCAATGAAAATAGCGAGGCGCTTTTATGACTTGACCTTCTGCGCTAGAGGCGCGAGGATGGACGACAGAGATGCATTGTAAGGTAGAACAAAGCTGGAAAGCTTAGAAGCAATATCAAACACTTTTTTTTTTAAATAAAAAAAATAAAAAACCTGAAGATATTCATCTTGGATAATGTTGAAAAATCCTTCCATGCAGGCCTCGGAGTCAAGATGAAGAGACAGGGCTCTCATAAAGGCTACATGCTTTGTTCTTTAAGCCTTGTAAAGCATAACAGGTTTTTACATCTCGAATCACTGGAATGTAGTGCAAGACTGTCTCAAAGAAAAACCCCGGTGTTCCTCCACGTGGCGAGGTTATTTGTGTGGGAGATCTAATAGAATTCTCCTGTTACGTGTTACAAGTTTCCATCACTGGTTCGGTTCCTGGGAAAGCTTCTCCTATAGCAAGGCCTAGACATTAAGTTCGACAACATCAATACCCAGAGCATGCATGATAGGTGCATTTCAGGGATGGCCATGTTATTAACTCTCATCGACAGAAGGGAGTTCAACTTAATTTCAGAATGAAGAACTCTATATGTGTTTTTGTGTACGGGTGTTCCCAGCAGAAACACTCTGCTTCTGTGCCTACCTACCTAGGTAGGTAGGTAGTACGGACTCTCTCTTTCGCTCACAGTCTACTGATCAATACAGCCCTGGAGCCTCTGATAAAATGCTCTCATTCTCAGGCAGCAGGACGCGCGCCTTCTAGCCATTTGGTAGCCTCCAGTGGCTGACAAAGGTACACTAGACTATTTTTGGTGGTGGCTGGCTTGAAAGTAACCCTTCCAACTCACAGACTCATGCCCCACCTTTTCCCTCAGCCAAACGTCAACTTCGTCCAGGCTGTAAACCACTAAGCTTTCCTCCAACACACTTCTATATCTACGTCGACGATTTTATTTTCTTCTACCCGACCTCTCTCCCGCATATTCTCCCCCTCGTCAACAAATCCTCGATCTTGACTCATCGACTGGACTCTACTACCGCACCTGTACCGAGCGAGACGACTTTATCTAAATCCCAGGTCGCACTTTGCCTCCCACCTCCCCACCTCAAAGTGACAGAGTCTTCGCCCATCATGAAGGTCACCTTCAAGGTACGTCACGATTCATGCGCCGCTGAATCTGCATCAATGAGCTTGATTTCTTGTGCTTGATTTCATTCTCTCGGAGGTTGACTAAACGTGTTTCAGGATCTCAAGCAACAAAAGTTTACACTCGACGTCGAGCCTTCTGAGCTGGTATGCCTGCCCCGCGTTGGCGCTTGTAGCTGTATGCGCAAATCATTCAGCCAGCTGATACATTCGATAGATTTCTGCCGTCAAAGAAAAGATTTCAGCTGAGAAAGGATGGGAGCCCAAGCTGCAGAAGCTGATCTACTCTGGTACTTACTTACCTCTTCTGTCACACTACATGGTCGCTGACGTTATGCCAAGGCAAGATTCTAAAGGATGAAGAGACTGTTGGCTCCTACAACATTGAGGAGAAGGGCTTTGTGGTCTGTATGGTGAACAAGGTATGGAATAATGACTCCTTGATAGGAGCTTACATACTGACAGCTCGCAATAGCCTAAGCCCAAGCCCGAACCCAAGGCGGCCGAATCCAGTGCTCCTCCTGCCACACCCGCCCAAGCCTGCGGCCCCTGCGGCCCCTGCGCAATCTTCATCTCATCAGGCTGCTGTCCCCGCGACACCTACTCCTCAGCGCTCTGTGGATGCTGGAACTGGTGCTCAAGCTGAGGAGCCTTCCGGCCTTGCTATGGGATCCCAGCGCACCGAGGCGATCGCAAACATGGAGGCCATGGGCTTTGAAAGAAGCCAGATCGAAGCGGCCATGCGCGCTGCCTTTAACAACCCTGACCGTGCTGTCGAGTATCTACTTAATGTAGGTCTTGAATTTTCCAGGCTGTCGTGAGCGACGATTGCTTACTTGGTTTATATTAGGGCATTCCCGACAATATCCGACAAGAGCAGCAGCAGCGTGAGGCTGCTCCTGCGGCTCCTGCTTCACAACCAGCTCAACCCGCCGCTCCCGCCCAAGGTGCATCTGATGAGGGTGGCGTGAATTTGTTCGATCTTGCTGCTCAACGTGGAGGCTCTGGTGGCCGAGGAGGAAATGGAGGGAACCAGGCGGCGGCAGCCGTAGCCGCTGCCGCTGCAGCTGGGCAAGGTGGTGATTTGGGCAACCTCGACTTTCTGCGACACAATGCTCAATTCCAGCAACTCCGCCAGGTTGTTCAGCAACAACCGCAGATGCTTGAGCCAATTCTTCAGCAGCTTGGAGCCGGCAATCCTCAACTGGCCGAGTTGATTGCTACGAATCCAGACCAATTTCTTCAACTTCTCGGTGAATATGCCGATGACGACACCCCCCTACCCCCTGGGGCTCAGGCCATTTCGGTCACTGAGGAGGAACGAGATGCTATCGAGAGGGTGAGGTTTTTCATTTCGATGCGGCCCTGAGCTAAATCACTGACATATATTAGCTGTGCCGCCTAGGATTCGATAGAGATCAGGCCATTCAGGCCTATTTTGCCTGCGACAAGAACGAAGAACTCGCTGCTAACTTCCTCTTTGACCAACCGGAGGATGACGAGCCTGCCCCCAACAACAACTAAGGGAAGATGAGCTGTGCAGAACAATACGCGTTACGATGATGAACCGAAGGAAAGGGCACAACCAGGCATTCTCTGTGGAATAACCATCTGGCGACGGCGACGGATCAGGGATAGGACAACAGAAGAGGATCATGAAAAGAATGCAGCCATTGGTCCCAGCTAATAGAGCAGGCATAAGTGGTGGTTTTGATCTTAGAAAGTCCCTATTCTATATTTACATTGTGAAAGTCAGCACCTGATTCAAGGTGGGTAGGTAACTGGGGGTTGTTCAGCTACCTCTTTTCTTACCCTATCATGTTATAGTGACGGCCTATGAAGCTACCTTGAGAGTAGTATTATGGGATGTCAAAGTCAGAGAGAATACGGATTATGCTGAATCTCACTGCTGTTCATAGGATAATAAATTCAAGCTTCATAGCCTGAACGCCAGAATAATTCGAGCCTCTGCATCGGGAGGGAGGGGGGGATAAATGGCCCGGTACTCAAAGAGTATCCTAAGTTTGTTCTAAACCTGACATTATTTTAAGCATTCACATCTTTCCAAAACCCAAACCGCAAGTGCATGCTGTTTCCGAAATGCCACAGCTCACCCCCAAGCACTAGGAACCCTCATGTCTTTTTAGTCATACGAGAAGATTCTTTCTCCTTCTTCTTTTTAGTTTCCGTGCTTTTCCGGCTTTTGAGTTTGCTTTCTAGGCTGCCCTTGTACAAAGACAGTCACGAGACTCACAGGCCTTGTACGATCCATGGCCAGGAGTATCTGGCTCCCTAGTATTCCATCAAACATAACGGTACCCCTGATCCCGCTAGTCTAGCACTTACACATCATGCCGGGAGAGTCCTGCTGAGATTTCTTATATTCAGTCACTGATCATCCGTTAGAAGCCTGCTAATTACTCCGTCGTTTTTAAACCCCCCAAGTCTGTAAACAATTGTCACCACTCTGAGTGACCCTCCTACCCCTATGTTTGGATCGCTAACTTGACTTGACACAGGCCACGGTCTCATGTTTACGCCCGTTCGATGGCACGAAGCTATAATTTGTTGAGACGAGAGCCAGGCGTCACTTATCATGATGATATATGTTATTAAGCAGGTTTAAGATCCCACATTGTGTACCTTGCCCTAGGAGAATCATTATTCTGTAGAGACTGCTCTCGAAGCTAATTCCGTGTAACCCTTTCTTTCATTCGTGAGCAAATAAAAAACCCTATGGGTATCATGCCTGTCCCCGGTACGCCGCCCGAATCATGTCTCCGATTTTGGACGTACTCTTGATCCTGATTTCGGCCTGATTTGTGTCCTCTCCCGGCTCAAGCCTCTTGAGCAATGGGTTCACCGTTTAGCCCGTAGGCTACTGCCTGCTTCTTTTTCCTCTTCTTTTTCTTCGCGTCACCTTCGTCGTCGTCCTTGAACAGCTCCTCGCGTCTCTTGCGCATGATCTCGGCCTGTTCGTCCGCTCGACGTTTCTCCTCGGCCTCATATTCTTCCTGGATCTTGCGTTGTTCCGCCTCGATATCTGCGACTGGCTCAAACTCGCTACCGGTGAAAGCCTTGTACTCTTCAAGATCGATCTTTACCGTCTTTTCGCCAATGAGAGCAGCGTTGACGCGTTGTGGACAGTGACGCTCCTCCCGATTAAATTTGAGTTTGACATGACGCCGCTGCTTGCCCGGGAACATTTTGGAAATCATCTCAAAGTCTGTACCGAGCATACGCAGCCCGCGATAGAAGAGCTCTGTCTCTGCGTCGGTCCAGATATTGGGACCCTTAAGTTTGGAGGTGTTCATGAACGAATTGCTGGTGATGAGGCGTGTGAAGTCGTTTTCTTCGACTGTTTCCATATCTCCGGCTGCAGCGGCTGCTCGAGCATGTCTGTCGACAGCCAATGAGCTTTGGTCGATCACGATCTGCCCATCAACAATACGGAACTGAGGTCCTGAAGGTGCGACCGGAGCTGAAACCGAAGGAGCTGGCGAGGATGCAGCGGGGCTCCCAACCTTCCCTCCTTGGCCACCGTCTTCGGGGGTTGCTGAGCTGTCACGTTCGCCGTCAACTCCGAGTTTGGTCTTCATTCTTGCCCGCCTCTCTCGTTCTCGTAGCTCATCATGCCTGCTGAATTTCTTTCCAATGTGAAGATCCTTGGTTAAATCAGCCATCTTAAGCTTCTGTAAGTCCACCAGTTGAGATTCCGAATCTTCTGGCGTAAGCGAGCGCGCCCTTCTGTTTGTGGGTGTACTTGTACCGCTCTGGGTAGTCCTGCGTTTTCTGGGCTGTCTGGATGCCGCGCTTTGATCATCGGTTTTCCTCTGACGCTTCTTCGGTTTCGAGCCTTCACCTTTCTCAACCTCATCCTGAGTTACCTGGTTAACCTGCTTCCTGGTTCGTGGCCTACGCGTTGATTTGGGTACATTCTGCGGTTCTCTTGAGGTCTCTTCGGGTGTATCATTCAAATCAGTAGCGGGGAGAGATGGTGTATTTGAAAGATTAGTTCCACTTGGGCCTTCCGAGTCATCTGGAGTTGGTGTTTGCAGAACAGGAGACGGAGCATTATCGGTACTACTTGAGTCAATCTCACTACAGTGCGCAGAAGGCTGTTGACTTTGTTCTCGGTCGCTCGAGGTTGTCGCTTGGGCAGCCGTGGTAGGCACACTGATTGTTTCGGGGTTGCGCTCGGAATTTTGGTTCGCATGTTCACTTTGCGTTTCTTCTGGAGACTTTTCTTGGGCAGACCCTTCAGTTGCAGCATGTTCGTCCGGCTTTGCAGGCTCCTGGATTGTCGATGGTGGGGTAGAAGATTGGCGACCAAGTTCCCGAGATTCTTGAATTTGCGATTCAATCGGTGGGCCCACGGGGTCCTTCGCCGATGGTGTTTCTAAAAATTGATGGGACACATCCTGAGCTTCTGAATCCCTTGAGTTGTGCGAAAGAGAAGCAGTTGGTGGTGCTTTGGGAGGTTGAGAGGGTACTGGTGCCGCGGGGCGTCGAGCGGCGGGGATCTTGGGTTTGAAGGCAGGCCCTCCTTTCTTTTTGAAAATGGAGCTCATTGCGCAAGCGTTTAATCATGCATGTATGGTATGCGATATCCGATATGTTATCTGTGTTGACATTTCCGAACAAATTGCGACAAGAGAACGATTCAGAAACTAAAAAGTACTCGTACCAAGCAACCCAGAAAAATGGAAGGCAGAGAAAATAAAATGCGGGATGGTGGAGATCCAGTGGGCGAGAATTATCCGCCCATGCAAATCGATAAGAAGGGCTCCACTTTCCGAACGAAGCTAGACTGATACTAATCCCCTTCGAGGTGGAGACGCCGCGCTTGCTTCTTGCTCTGCGACTCACTCAACTTCGAAATTTCAAACTCCTTACCCGAAGAAACGTTCCATCATCATAACACGCTTCCCCGCGCTATCACTTGATGATCGCTCGCACGTCTTTGCTCGCCACGGGAATTGGCTTGAAAGCGCTCGCACGACTGACCCGTCGCTTTTCTTTGGGAACGCGTCCGCCTTTTTACCCTATGCCACGCGACTTCTGATGCCTCTCACAACCACGCCCTCTGCCTCCCCTCGCCCATCCACAGTCTCAAAGATGGAGGATAGGAAACGGCCTGCCATTAGCAGTGCCGATGATATAGCCCCTCCGAGCAAGCGAGTTGCCGTCAATGGCTCCAAGGCTAAAGATGACTCTTCCGACATGAAGGAGGAGAGTTGGATCGAGGTAAGTCACACGACGACATCTCCTATTGCCAACGCTTGAGTATCGACCATATGTTCCCCCCGCACTCTGCCTATCATGCAGACTTCTATTTCCGGCTTCGTGCCATTCTGTTGGGCTGGTCCTGGACGGCATTGCTCACCAAGCCAGTGATGATGCTCGCCTGCTTCTTGCGACAACGCAATAGTCGGCTCGGAAGTGCATTCGTCATGCACCCAAATGAGAAGCGCCTCCGCACAACCCAAGCAAACATCACGCAACTTGCTCGACTTTTGGAGGTGGAAATGTCGCTGACCCAATCATCAGTCATACACAAAGGGCGCCATATACCGGCAGATGCAAGAATATAGCCGAAAGGCTTCTACGTACGAGTCGCGCCTCGAGGAACTTCACAAAAGATCTGTCCATCACGACGACCACTTGAGACTTATCGATGCTTGGTGGCGACAGGTTTGTCCTACCCTTCTTACAGTCCCCACTATCTGTGGTATAGCTAAACAAAGAAACAGGTGCTTGAGGAAATGGAGCTTCTTTCAGACTCGGAGATCACCTCTACAACACCATCCGGTATGAGGTCCTTTGTTCTATATTGTCAGCCGTGCTTTTTCTAAACCTATTCGCAGATCCTCCGTATCTGAGTGGCGTGACTTTCAAGGATCTTCATGAATTCCAGAAACATTTATCCGACAAAGGCAAGACGATTAAATCTAGAGCTGAAGCACTCCTCGGACGATTGGCCTCTTCGCGAGGCAAGATTGACCCAGACGCTGCTGCGCTGGAGAATAAGGTTGCAACTCTGCTGGCAACTCAAAAGGAATACTTGTTCAAATTGGACCGTTTGAAGAGTGAAAAAGACCAGCTCTCTGAACAACTGAATGCTGCGACTTTGCGGTACTTCAAAGCGGAGAAGAAACTAGACCGTGCCAAAAGCTATCAGGTGCAGAAGCTCGAGCAACAAGCATTTGCTAATGCCACCCGCCCTTCTGCGTCTGGCGATGGGGGTGCTGAGGCCGGCGAAACAAACGGCAATGCGGGTGAACTCTTGCTCAAGTACGAAGAGGCAACTGCAGCTGCTACCAAGCAAAAGGAACAACTCGATGTCATCCTGGCTGAAATTAAGACCCTTCAGGACGAGAACTCGACTCTTAAAGCGAAGAGGGAGAGCTTAACCGATGAAGACTTCATTCGGACCGACGTTTTCAAACAATTCAAAAACCAGAACGAGGATCTCATCAAACGTATCAACACCCTTGAAGCTACAAACAAACAGCTGCGAGAAGAAGCCGAAAAACTACAAGCAGAGCGATCGATGTTTAGAACTCAGCTTGAAGCAGACGCGAATCAGGTGACACAAGAACTTGAAGCGGAGATCATTTCCAGAGATCAAGATCTTGCCCGAGTGCGATCGGCGCGCGATGAATTGCTGGCTGAAACTACGCAACATAAGGCAAGATTAGAACAGGACCGGGCATCAATCGATCAAGTCAAGGCTCTGGCATCTGCTAAAGAGGATAGAATTACGGCTTTGGAAGCAAAACTTTCACGCCTTCAACCGAACCAGGACCAGCAAGCTATTCGCCCGGATATTGAGGCATTGACAATTGATGAGCTTCGTCTCCAATACACAAAATTGGAGCGAGATTTCAACTCTATCAATACTGAATTCCCGGCTATGGAAAAGGCATACAAGAAAATAATTCAAATTGCTCAAAAGAAAGCGATGGATACCAGTGCTGCAGAGGAACGCATGGCAATACTGATTGCAGAGAAGAGTAAAGCTGACCAGAAATACTTTGCCGCGCGAAAGGACGCAGACACTCGCAACAACGAGATTCGATCATTGCGGCACCAGAACAGCAAGAGCTCGGAAATCATCGCCCAGCTAAAGGACCTCGAATCGCAGAACCGAACCCTACTGGGTAATTTGGATAAACAGTTGACCGATTTCAAACAAGCAAATGCAGCCCTAATGACGGAGAACAAGAAGATGGAAACAGCAAGCCTCGATGCTCTCCGCCGTACTGAGTCTTTAAACAAGCAAGTTGCTGATCTGACAAACCTGGTCAAGTCTAAAGATGCGGCTTCTGCTGTGGTTCGTGAGCGCAACACTATGCAAGAGACAGAGGTGGAGAAGATGAAGGTTCGCCTCGAGCATGCACAGAAAGATCGCGACAACTGGAAGAATAAGGCATTGAGCAATGCGTCTGAAGAAGAAGAAATGCTACGGGTAAGTGATCTAATAAGAGAATCCTGTTGTTTTGAACGATTCTAACGCGCTTTCAGACGTTCGCTCTATGCACTATTTGTCGTATCAATTTCAAGAATACGGCGTTGAAGACGTGTGGCCATTTATTCTGCAACCAATGTGTGGATGACCGCATCAGCAATCGCATGCGGAAATGTCCTACATGTTCCCGAGCATTTGATAAGATGGACGTTATGCCCGTCCATCATTGAACGAACGCACAGAGAGCGGCATGGAAACAACCTATCTTGCATCTCACTTCTGTTTCTTATACATGCAATACCTCTTTTTCTACTTCTTTAATTGCTTGCGTCAAGCATCGAGCAACCATCCTATACCTTCAGCCATTTGGGGGTGGCTGTATGTCCACATTCACCGGACTATGTTGGGCCACTATGATCTGGACAGCGCATCTTGACGGTTTCCTTCTCTGGGCTAGATGGCTACTCTTGGAAAGTCATCCGTGTATTTCTAAACAACTCAGCGGAACACTTCACGAGCCGCTGCATGCATGTATATACTCTTTGTAAAGAAAGGAGGAGGGGTTGGGGAGGTTCTGAGTCAGTGTATGAAATAGCAGGATAAATGGAAAGCGTCATTGTAACTCTTTATCTATCGACGACTGGTAGAACCGAAACCAGTACTCTCATGACGATTTGAATTGTTGGATCCAGATGACGATCCAGAACGACCACCCCATCCAGAACCTCCACGTCCGATGCTGCCATACCCATCGTTGTGATGATTATGATGGTTTTGCTGATTACGACTACCAGCCCAATATCCTGCTGCGGCTCCTCCTGCGGCACCACTCCAGAACCCGGGTCTCCAAGTATCGGATTGCGAAGAAGGCTTAGAACCAGGATAAGGAGGTGGAGGGTCATCGCCATCAGGACCCCATCCGGGGCCCCATCCTCCGGGGGACCACCCGTCGCCACGGCGTCGTGGTCGGTTGGAGTTGCCGCCAGCCTCTTGTGCTCTGTAACACGCTGAATAAAGGATGAAGGCGAGAATACCGACGAAGAGAATCGTAAAGAGTAGTGCCCCCCAGTCAGTACCACCTCTGCCGTCATTAAACCATCCTCCGTTGGCGATATTTGGATAACGGCGTTCGCCCTTCCTCGTCAAGGCAACTCTGTATTCGACACCGCAACTACCCTTTAGAACATAGGGGTCGTCGGGAGAGTTATAACCCTCACAGATTACATCCGTAGTGACAAGCTTGAGCTCTTCTGGAAGTGAGGCAGTACAGCTCCATTGAATATCCTCATCACCCCAGCCGGAGCCTTCGTTGGTGCAGCGCATCACATCAACGTCGTAAAGTTCACAGAGCGCCTTCTTGGAGACACAGCGTAGTTGGGGGATGGCGCCAACACGGCGATGGTTCGTCATGGCTCCATTACCGCGGAGGGTGAGAGATCGCACATCAGAAAGCTTGATGGCATCCTTGGGGCGGGCGGCTAGCGCAAAAGCCGGCAGTGCAAGTAGCCAGGCAAGAGGGCCAGGTATCATGATGTTTTGGGGGCCGTGGCGCTAAGAGTCGAATATGTGCCCGTATGCTTATCGTGAGATTCTGATATGGATGAGAAGGTGAGGTTTTGGAAGCTATGGGAGTTTAGGTTTTATCTTGGACAGAAGAAGATGTGTTAAGTTGGATACGTGCCGTGGCGATAAGAAGTCTAAAGATGGGCTTGAATGAGCTGATGTGGCGATCTGTAGTAAGCTCTGGTGATTTGTTCAGAGTCTGTGGTAGCATCCAATGAAAAGACGAATAGACGATTGTTGCCTTAGGCTGGAAATCGCAGTCATGAGGGCAAAGCTGGCCAAACTCATTATTGACAGCCATAGAGAGCACTGGCCGCCCGCCAGACCAATACAGTTTCGATTTCACAAGTCCAGTGTACTCGGTCATCTCGCTAACACTAAGTAATGGGTTTTGTATTGCGTTCTGTGTAGAAATAAGGCATACAAACCATACGATAGTAAATCACATCTGCTTCATCTGGTTGTCGGACTGAGGCTTCGCGACATACATCCGATATCGAGCGGCGGCATGCCTGGCAAAAACGTCTATAGCAATACAATTATAGCGTCGCAAACCAGGGCCTAAAAAAATCCTACTCAATTAAAGAGGTATTTATGTTGTGCTGCTGTTCCACCTTTGAGGCCATGGTCCATATGATGCAAGTTTCAAGCTTCAACAGACATTGGGGTTCTATTCAAGGTTTACGGCATTATAACCTCAGTTCTGTATCTTACTTCCAGAATTTCGGAACTTGATACTCATCAAATCTGTTACTGCAATAGCTTCGCTGAACCTACATGTACTCCAGGTATATAGCGTCCTACAAGAGATTATTTCACATGTCGTCAGCTCCAGGGTAAATGCGATCTGAGCAGGGAGCATCCTCGTTTATCGCCCCATAACCATGAAACAATCCTTTATGCAAAACTGTGGAACCTCACCTGAACTTATTACAAGAAACATTATTCTAGATGCCTGGGGAAGTCAGAAAACCTCAGATCTTACGATAGGTAGGATACAGATGATGTCCAAATTGAACCTACCAAGGCTCCCCTAAGTTTATGCTAGTTTACCTTAATTTCACATCATTCAGGGTTGAAGCCTTTGGTTTTCTTGTTTCCTCTAGAGTTGTCATCAACCTGACCGTTTTAGCGGCCCAATACAAGGAAGCACTGTCATGTCTTGTCTCACGCGAGTACCCCTTGAAAATACTCGATAGAACGGCCATAGGAACAACTTGAATGCACCCGTCATTGTGTTCAAGTCAATTCGAAACACCTATTGATTAAAGTCAAGTTTGGAAAAAGCTCGACTGACAAAAGCGGCAGCAGGATGTATCGTGCTGGCACAAGTCCCCCCCGGAGCAAGGATGCTGATAGCACATGGCCTAGGATACAAGATCGTTCGGACGTGGAGGTATTAAATACCCTCATGCAAAAAGAATTCCCAACAAACTCAGCCTCCTAGATGATCATCATTGAGAGTGACCTTACAAACAGACCGATAGTGATTTGTGACTTGGGAATTTACTTCAAAAAAATAGAGCTTGAAATGTGAAGTGCACTGCCTGAGCAGCTTGCCACGTTCCACAGTATATGTTATTTCGACAGGAAGTTATTCTGCAGTTGATGAGCAATACCGAGTTGCAGCCACCCATCTTCGCGAATGCGAGAATTGCGAGGCTGTTTGGTTATGCCCCGTCATCATAGTAAGCCACGCAATCTAGAATTTATCGGATTTATTAGCAACCAACATCCGTAACGGATACGAAAATAAGTTTAATGGCCGGGATTCGGACTCGGGAGCTCCCGATCACCTCGTAGCTCTCATTCTACGCTGACAATCGGGAACCGGCGCCAAGTAGTCACCGACTTCCGATGATCACCATCAGTATTCAGCAGCCTACAGGATTGTAAGTTTACCCGACTCTTCTGAAGACCACATTCACCATTGAACGAGATTGTTATTGCTCTTGTCATTATTGTGCCGCATACAGATACATCTGTGTACCAAAGTGCTACCATACTCGAACCTCAATACCTCATCGAGGTGACATGAATCTGATGCACAACGGCTTGTGCATTGCAATGCTTGCCCCCTGTGATACGGCGCTGGGACATTCAAGATCACTCTGGAACCTGTTGCCTGTGCTCACTGACTTTGTATGGCATACCTGAAGCTCGAGGCTTGTGGAGTGCCAGTGGTTATGAACTCTTGTTGGATAACATAATAACATTTGCCTAGGCCCTAATCGTGCCTACGAGGCGTGCCGAAGTCCCGTGCTTATTATTTACCCGGCTCCGGGTTTCGACTGTCTTTCAATAAAAGCTCCAGCCTGCAGTAGGTAATAAAAGTGAACCGATAGTGGCAGATTAAAGCGAGCCCGGCGCTGTCCGAAAGCAGCAACCGTTTCGACGGCCGCCTAACCGCCGCTCTCTGCAACGAATGGGTTGGCTGCCGGGGAAAGACAGGAGATGAATGTGGGGCCAAGAGTTACAGTTCCTTGCTTAGATAGACGACGAAGTATGTTTACCAAGGTAGGTACCTTAGGTAGTTATTATAGAACAATATACGAGTCAAGAATAATGCTTTTCTTCTTCTTTCGAAAATATCAAAAAAACAGATCGTAAAGCAATATCGAGTCCGTATAATTATAGTTATAATTCTAATACTGATGACTCTCAGATGCGAAAGACCAATTCCTTGTCTTTCCTTTTCAACCTAGCCGAGTTGAAGACTGTGAGTAAGCGTTGTATGCATTTTCGCTCCGTAGGATTACCCACCACGGGTTGTCGGACTACTGCGGGAGTCCGAGGGCAGATCCAATGATTCAAGATGGTCAGAGACAGAAAGCCAGAGACAATATACGCGGTGAGATGACTCAAACAATCGGTAATATGCAGCTTTTTGACCGGGAGGATTGTACAGTCTCCATCGCAACGGGTTTCTCTGGCAGAGATCACACACAGATCAAAGATCCTTGTATTGGACCGGCTTACGGGGTCTTGAATACGCCTGAGCATGAGTGACAAGTGACAATGGAACATTCTTCACCCCCAGGCCCCAATCTGCAAGAACCCCATATTGGAGTCGCCAATGAATGATTAGCGGATCAGACATTGGTTAAACTGAAAAGGGAAACGAAGCGTAATCATCGACCTCTGGACCAGCGTCCGACAGCAAGGTACGCTAAGCCAGTCCAACAGATGCAGCGAGGGGTGTGTGGATGTGTTGCCCAAGCTCAGTTATTTAAATAATTTGTCCATTCGTCTCGAGTCGCATTTCCTTGTGTTCTCGATCGAGAAATAAAACAGACCCTTCGCACACTGTTTATCACCAACGCAGTCCGTACCTACTGACAGGAAACTGCTCACCTGGGGCCCCATCGTTGCCCGTGTTGCAGCGCATTCGAATTCAACTCTCCATGCGAAAATAGATGAACGCTCAATACGCATGATTCGCTAGTCTCGACGACAACCATATCAACTCAACACCCAACTGGTGTTTCCTTTCCGTCCAAGGGTGTTTCTTCACCCCGCCAATAACTAGCTGTACACCTACTCTTCTTAACCACTGTTACGGTCTGGTTCTTCAATAACCACATCATCACCATGGCCGAGATTTCGGAAAAAGCAGCCGCTGCAACAAGTAGCAGCAATCCCTCGCGACCATCGTCGTCAAGCCACAGCGGGAGTGGTTCAACCGACAAAGATGCAGTTCGCCCACACATGAAATCTTCGAGCGACCCCAACAACGAAAAGTTGGATTTGACAAAGGCCGATTCAGCAGTCATTGTGCCTCCCAAAGCAGAGAATATCGAGGATCACTATCGACACTTGCCACCTGACGAAGCCGAGGTGTTGCGGCGCCAAGTCGTTAGCCCCGAAGTCAAGCAGGGCGTGGCTGTCCTATACAGATATGCCTCCCGCAACGACATATTAATTATTCTGATCTCAGCCCTATGCGCGATTGCTGGCGGCGCGGCGCTTCCTCTTATGACTGTGGTGTTTGGCCAACTTCAGGGGGTGTTCCAAGATTTCTTCGTGAACCGTACTTTAACAAGCAGTGCCTTCAATGACAAACTGGTGTCATTCGTTTTGTACTTTGTCTATTTAGGCATTGGCGAATTCATTGTCGTATACATATCGACTGTTGGGTTTATCTATACCGGAGAGCATCTGTCAGCAAAGATTCGTGAGCATTACCTTGAAAGCTGTTTGAGACAAAATATCGGTTTCTTCGATCAAATCGGCGCAGGCGAAGTGGTCACAAGAATTACGTCCGACACGAATCTCATCCAAGATGGCATTTCGGAGAAGGTGTCTCTCACTCTTGCAGCTGTGGCTACGTTCGTCTCGGCCTTCGTCATCGGTTTCATCAAGTATTGGAAACTGACTCTGATCCTTTTTTCTACCGTTGTTGCTCTCCTGCTTAATATGGGCGGTGGTTCGTCCTTTATATTAAGATATAATCGACAAAGTCTTGAAGCCTATGCTCGCGGAGGAAGTCTTGCAGACGAGGTCATCAGTTCTATTCGAAATGCTGTCGCATTCGGGACGCAGGAACGCCTTGCCAGGCAATATGATGCTCATCTCAAGAATGCGGAATACTTTGGGTTCCGTGTCAAAAGCGCTGTCGCTTGTATGATTGCAGGTATGTGTTTCCCTAGGTATCAGGATACATGCAAATGGCTCCCACCATACCGCGGCTTCCCAATCTGTTTATTTACCTTTCCTGTGTATTTCCTCCCAAGCAGTACAAATCTCTAACGAAATCAGGTATGATGTTTGTCTTGTACCTCAACTATGGCCTGGCCTTTTGGCAAGGCAGCAAGATGCTTGTAGATGGTGAAACTTCACTTTCCAACATCCTTACTATCCTTATGGCGGTGATGATAGGAGCCTTTAACTTAGGTAACGTAGCTCCTAATATTCAGGTATGTTAATTCCAGTTTCTCCCAGCCGGGACCTAGCTCTCGTTTGCGGCCTTTGCTGTCGTCAGGTTGCGCCTTTAGACATATACCACCTATACACTATTCGAAAGCTAATCTTATTCACAGGCTTTTACGAATGCAGTTGCTGCTGCTGCCAAGATCTTCAATACAATCGATCGTGTTTCTCCCCTCGATTCCTCTAGCAATGAGGGCGAGAAGCTAGAGAATATTCAAGGTTCCATCCGGCTCTCAAAAATTAAACACATTTACCCGTCTCGCCCGGAAGTCACGGTTATGGATGATGTGAGTCTCGAAATTCCGGCTGGTAAGGTGACGGCTCTTGTTGGGGCCTCAGGCTCAGGCAAATCCACGATTGTGGGCTTGGTTGAACGATTCTACGATCCTGTGCAGGGCACAGTTTACCTGGATGGACACGATATCTCTAAGCTTAATCTCCAGTGGCTACGGCAGCAAATGGCTCTTGTCAGCCAAGAACCTACACTCTTTGGCACTACCATCTTCAACAACATTTGTCACGGTTTGATCGGCACCAAGTATGAAAATGCGAGCGAGGAAAAGCAGCGTGAGTTGGTTATCGAAGCTGCCAAGAAGGCTAACGCGCATGACTTTGTTTCTTCTCTTCCCGAAAAATACGAGACCAACGTGGGAGAACGAGGATTTCTCCTCTCAGGTGGCCAGAAGCAGCGTATTGCTATCGCTCGCGCAATTGTTTCTGATCCTAAGAGTAAGTCCATGACTATAAACACATGAGATTTTTGACCCAATGTCCAAGAGACTCTTGGGTTTATCTTAAGATACTCTAGTCTTGCCTAAGTTGAGGAAACCTAAGCTTGATACTTAGGGAAGTCTATGGTATCTTAAGATGAACTTCAAGCCTGGTTATGTCCCAGAATCACCGCCCTCTCCCCGTCGAAGTCGGTACTCTCTATACTAACATCATTCTAGTTCTCCTCCTTGACGAAGCAACGAGCGCTCTTGATACCAAGTCAGAAGGTGTTGTGCAGGCCGCCCTTGAGAACGCCTCTGAAGGTCGAACGACTATTACCATTGCTCATCGTCTCTCAACTATTAGAGATGCTCACAACATCGTTGTGATGGCCCATGGTCGTATTGTGGAACAAGGGACCCATAACGAACTTCTAGAGAACAAGGGTCCATACTCGAAGCTCGTTTCGGCACAGAAGATTGCCGCTGCTGAGACAATGACCCCTGAGGAGCAAGCTGCCATTGACGAAGAGGAGTTATCACTCATGCGGAAGATGACGAGCGAGAAACAGGCTGCAAATATCGCTGACCCTAACGACGACATCGCAGCCAGGCTAGACCGCACGAGCACCACAAAATCCGCATCGAGTCTGGCTCTTCAAGGTCGCAAAGCTGAGGCCGAACAAAAGTATAGCTTGTGGACACTTGTCAAACTCATCGCGTCTTTCAACAAGAATGAATTGGGATTCATGCTTGTGGGACTACTGTTCTCTGCTGTATGCGGCGGAGGAAATCCTACGCAAGCTGGTAAGCTGCAAGATATCCCTTTCAAGTAATCCATCGTGACTGACCTCGTTCCAGTTTTCTTTGCCAAGCAAATCACAACTCTATCAGCCCCCGTGACGGATCAAACCAAGCACCAGATCAAGAAAGATTCTGATTTCTGGAGCGCCATGTATCTCATGCTCGCCTTTGTTCAGTTGTTCGCATTCGTCATTCAAGGTGTTTTGTTTGCGAAATGTTCTGAGCGGCTAGTCCACAGAGTAAGAGACCGAGCTTTCCGAGCCATGCTCCGTCAAGACGTTGCCTTCTTTGACCGCGACGAGAACACCGCAGGAGCACTCACTTCATTTCTCTCTACCGAAACAACTCACGTCGCTGGACTGAGCGGCGTGACTCTGGGCACGCTGTTGATGGTTGGCACGACACTCGTCGCTGCCATTGCTCTATCCCTAGCAATTCAGTGGAAGCTTTCACTCGTGTGTATTTCACTGATCCCCATCCTCTTGGGGTGTGGCTTTTTCCGCTTCTGGATCCTCGCTCAATTCCAGCGCCGCTCGAAGGTTGCCTACGACAGCTCTGCCGGTTTTGCCTCCGAGGCAATCTCCGCCATCCGCACCGTCGCTAGTTTGACACGCGAAGAGGATGTCTTGAAGCAGTACAGAGACTCTCTGGCTATACAACAGCGGAAGAGTCTAATCTCCGTCCTGAAATCCTCCACGCTCTACGCCGCCTCTCAGAGCCTTCTGTTCGCATGCTTCGCTGTCGGCTTCTATTTTGGAGGTAGGCTAATAGGACGATACGAAATCAGCATGTTTCAATTCTTCCTCTGCTTTATGAGTGTGGTGTTCTCTGCCCAGAGTGCGGGCACCGTATTTTCGTTCGCGCCAGATATGGGAAAAGCCCATCATGCTGCTGGCGAGCTGAAGAAGTTGTTTGACAGACAACCCGTGGTTGATACATGGTCGGATAAAGGGGAGCGTTTGCCTTGTGTTGAGGGTACCCTAGAGTTCAGGGACGTTCATTTCCGGTACCCAACGAGACCCGAGCAGCCTGTCCTTCGAGGTCTCAACCTGACTGTTCGTCCAGGACAATATATTGCCCTTGTGGGAGCGTCAGGTTGCGGAAAGTCCACTACCATCGCACTTTTAGAACGATTCTACGATCCTCTTTCAGGCGGCGTATTCATTGATGGTCGTGAAATCAGTACGTTGAACGTGAATGATTATCGATCACATATAGCTCTTGTGAGCCAGGAGCCTACACTTTACCAAGGAACCATCAGGGACAACATCCTTTTGGGTACTTCTCGTGAGGATGTCTCAGATAAAGACATTGAACATGCGACTCGTGAAGCCAATATCTATGAATTTATCGTCTCGCTTCCTGACGGCTTCAATACTATCGTTGGCAGTAAGGGTGCGTTGTTGTCTGGTGGACAGAAGCAGCGAATCGCTATTGCACGAGCTTTGATCCGAGATCCCAAGATCCTGCTCCTTGACGAAGCAACATCAGCATTGGACTCCGAGTCAGAACATGTGGTACAGGTAGCGTTGGACAAGGCGGCTAAGGGCCGAACCACCATCGCCGTTGCGCATCGTCTGAGCACCATCCAGAAGGCTGATGTCATCTACGTTTTTGACCAAGGCCGTATTGTCGAGGAAGGGACACATACAGAGCTGATGAAGAAGAATGGACGTTACGCTGAGTTGGTCAACTTGCAGAGCCTCGAGAAGCAGAGTTAGACTGAGGTGGAATTGTGAGGCTTTGGTGCATTGTATCGGCGTTCGGGCGATATGCTATTAGCAGGGACATCCCCATCTTAAGGAAGGAGAGCATTTTCTCATTATCGTTTGTAATATTTCTGATGTATAGGTACCATCTGATCAACCTACTCTCTTCAAAATTGAAATGCCATACTACAGACGTGGGTGAGGAAGCAAGAAAACTTCAACCCTAAACTGATCAAAGAGCCCCTAAGACTTCAGTATTTACCTAAGTATTTCATATAATTTAGGATCGATATCCTAAGTCTTATTGCCTGCCCTCAAGGGGCAATCGGAGTGCCGCCACATGGCTATCGCGTGCAACAGCACATCCAAGACAGGAATAGTAGGGAATGAAAAAGAGTCTCGAACATGACAGCTGCAAATATCAACTCTTGGCGGTTGGACGAACCATACTGGGAGTTCTGGAAAGACGATAATGGCTGACGGTTGCAAACTGCGGATAACCGCATTCTTTGCCTATGTTCTCTAACCTTATTAGCTGTAGACACGGCTACAACGAATCAGTCACCCCTTTGCGTTTATGGCCGAACGAACGGTCCGACGGCGGTAGCGGTGAACGTGGTGATGACCCGATTGTTTTAGACAATTGTCTCTGCTAACTTTGGACATCGCACGCTAGCCAACGGCTGAAATGTGGGAGTGGGAAAACTCGACATGGTATTGGGAAGAAACGCGCTTTGTTAGATAGAATTCATCTTTGTGATACTTAGACAAGTTACCAATGAATCGCGTTATTCATTTTTGAGAGTCGCTTGATGATCGAGACCTAACACATCTCGCATCGCATAAGAGGCTAGACCCGCTAGAGTTTAGCTAGGGCAGGGATTTCTTGGCAGGGGAGCAAAGCTTTTCATTGGAGAAGGCTAAGAAGCCAAGGGAATTACTTTAGGCGTTGCGGAAACCATGTAAGGTAAAATTATAGGTCAAAAGTCTAACAACACCCTGCACAGTGTCGGCTTATATTAGTATAAATCCACTTTTATATACTTCTTTTTCTAGAGATATTTACATAATATTTAATATATAAAAAATTTATATATATAATTAAGATATAAAAT